>NC_048895.1:52862693-52894958 GCF_011077185.1 Oxyura jamaicensis
AAATAAATAAATAAATAAATAAATAAATAAATAAATAAATAAATAAATACATGGACAGCTGCCATTGTAGCTTCCACTTTCCAAGTAAGACTAATTATACTTTTGGCACAGGCTGTTCACAGTAGTCTGGCAGGTAACAAAGGAGAAATTGTGTTTCTGGACATCACAGTTTAGTCTTTCACAGGCAATACAGTATGATGCCTGACTAGAAATGCATGAAATCTGAAAACTTTTTTAGCTCCAATCTTGGTAATCTTCCTTGCCCAATTTTAATACTAATTCACATGGATACAAAAATATCATAAAATGTTTGGGCTTGGCGGCATGTCCATTTAGTAAATACATTTTTGAAATATGACAGAACTGTATGATCTCAAGGGATGTAGCTATAATTCTTTAGGGGTTGTCTTCCTCAGACTGACCTAACCCCATGTGTTTTCTAAGCATTTATGTTTATTCTTCTGCTTCTTCAGTTAAAATGCGGTTGATAGTACAAAATGCCAGTATACCATTTTCTGCCTAATTGACTGCTTCTACATAGGTAAGGAAACAGCCTCATGGCCAGTGAAATGTGGTCTCTGCCATCTCTACCTTCTCTTGGTGTGTTTTCTGGGAGAAGGAAAGCAGACTGTCACCAGTCCTGCAGTGCTCCAACCAGAAAATGTCCTCCAGTTCTGGGACTGTGAACCCAAATTTCTAGACAATGATATTTTGCTAGTGTATTTCTCATTTACTGCAGTTTACTCTATCTAATGACTCCATGTACTGTAGATTAAATGAGGATGCTTAAATAATGGACCACTCAATCCCTAATCACAAGACACATTCAAACCACCAGAAGGTTGTTACTTATTTGCCTCTGGGTTGAGTCATAGTGACCAAAGAACAAGTGCACACCCCCAGTAGGTTACAAAGTCCAAATACTATGTACACAGGTGAAATGACTACAGAAAGAATGTAGGTTCTGCCGATGTCCTCAATATGTCAGGATAGTATGACTGACTTCTGTCCATTCAAAGCTTTGTGATCACAAAAATGATGTAATTATGTTTATTTTGTGGTTATACAAGTAATAAAATGTTCTGAGGTACTTCCAAGTTTTATTTTATGAAAGATTTATTTAGCTGAACTTGACAATGAATAATTGCTTTACCCCTAAAAGTAGAGTAACTGAATTCCAAGTAAAAATGAAAAATAAGAAGGAGAGCAGAGAAGAAATATGGATATCACAGAAATTAATTGTTCATAAGGCAGTAGCAGTTCTGCTGACAGTCAGAGACTAACAATATGGTATGTACAGTAAAATTTATTTGGGCTGATAATGGCTCTTCACTTACCCATTTCTAGGACTTATCTGTGTAGTGCAGATTCTATCATGGTCACAGAAAATGTCAACACATCTACTAGATGTATTTTTATTAGCTTTAACTTACAGGTGAAAAAGTAAGCTTTTCAAATACATAGTCAAAAGCAAACAATCTCAACATTTGCAGTGCTTCAGGATGTTTGAAGGGATTTAAAGACTCCCTGGTGATTCTGTGGCTGATGGTATTATGTCATCACAAAACATTTATGAAGGTCTATAACAATTTTTTAAATTAAAAAATATATATATCGAGCATTACCTTGAAAGCAAATAACAACAGAGAAAGCAAACATAATAAGTTTATAAGATATACATATAAACTGTATACCAGGAAAGCAGTAATACTTTAAATACTTTTAAATACTTTTAAATTACAAAGGAAGTCCAGTCAAAGAGTACACTCATCCACAACTAAAATGATTAAAATAAGTCATTCTGAGAGATGATGATAAGTTGACTGGACTGTGTTTGTGTTATGTGATCCTTCTTCAGTGTCATTAATTCAGAACTCATTGATAACCCCAAAGTTAAAGACCAGGAAAGTGGAATAGATAAAGAAAATACATGCAAAAGTGATATAAAATAATTAAGACCTCCCAAGAAAAGTGATGCTTCTTCAAATATCTATCACCTGTTTGGCCATGAGAATCTCAGTACTTGTTATATTGTGTGCAGTACAAAATTTACAAAATTTATGCCATAAGAATGAGCATACTTGCACAAAATTATGAAGTTTATGCTTTTTTTTTTTTTTTTTTTTTTTTTACTCAGCTTTTTAATATCATTTGTGACTAGGAATGGCAAGTAGAACTATGCTTTGCCATCACCTCTGCCATCACCTCTTTTTTTTTTTTTTTCCTACATATACTAAAATGTAATTCCCTCTTTCACAAAATGTGGTCTTTCACCTACCTACATGGTCATTTTCCAGTAAACAAAAGCTGAAGTGGAATGAGTTCATTCCTTTTACTTTTCAAACTTCTTTTCTATATACTATATACTTCTATATACTATATACTTCTTTATACTATGTTCTACATACCTTTTTTCTATATACTATATATTTCTATATCTTTGTTTTAATATTACTATTTATTTTAATATAGTGTCATGCACAGTAATTGATATCACATGGATTATATATATACTTAATAATTTGTCCATGATCAAACCCTGTCTAATATACTGCATTATGTTAACTAATAACTATGTGTTAAATCTGGGAGATATTCAACATTTATAATTAAAAGACAGACACTGGAGAGCTGAAGAGCCAGCTCCAGCATTAGCTTGCCTATGGCCTCGGGAAGTCTCTTCAACATTTCAGTTTCTCCATCTGAAAAAGAGATAACATTTTTTATCTAGATAACAGAAGTACTTTGAATTCACTGATGTATTATCAATGTCATGCAAAAGCAGAGCACCTAATAAAAGATAGCCATTTCTGCAAAAATGATTTTGCAAAATGGGTTTTAGTGTGTGAGAGTCTCTGAGAGATTGGTTTAAAACCATCAGGAATTAGTATTTTCAAGACGTGATTTACAGACCGCTGAGGAGTTTTCATCAACAGTGAACAATTAAAACAACAGTTTATTTACTGAGATCAAGAGCACATAAGCTAGCAGAAAGTCTGGTAGGCTGAATATAATACAAGGAAATGAAATAATACTCAGAAATGTAGATAAGCACATGTAAAAGTAAACTAATTGTGAGTGCTCTTATCATGTACACAGTTACAATTATCTGTACACAGATACAATTTCAGAGTAATTTCAGACTCCACTGTAGGACCAAAACTTGTAAGGAAAATTAGAGACAGAAAAGCACCCAGACAAGTCTATTCAGTCAATAAAAGCTTTGAAAGGAAATGAGGTGTGCTAAAAAATAAAATGAATTTGTTTCAGGAAGCTTTTCTGTCTGAAAACTTAATATATATATATATATATAAATAAATAAAAAATAAAAAATAATAATAAAAAAGAGGAAACTGATTTCTGTTGATTAGTTGTTGAGGTCCTTTTCCTTCACTCCAGATGTGCTTTCTGAAAATAAATAAATAAATAAATAAAAGTATGTAGTGGTGGAAGCTACCCATCAGGTTTTCTTGGAAAACTGATTTCATACCAACTGACAGATAATCTGATTGCACTGAACTACATGATAAAGAGCCTGAGGAAGGATCTTCTACCATTTCTCCAAAGTGAAGACTTAGCATATTCTTTATTTTTCTTGCCTTAGACATTATTAGCCTAAGGTTTAGGTTCCATGAAGGGTCCATGTTGCTTCTGTCAAGATCCATGGAAAACCAATGGCTGCAATTGCTGATTGTACAGCTAGTGCAAGATGCCAGTTGTTTGCCTGTAATTGCTGCTCCTTCTGAGGGGCAATTGCCCAAAGTGAATATCTTCCACTGCATGATTAACTTCTTTTGGAGAATTCCTGTAGTGGCCGTAAAGAACAGTTATCAGTTATCCTTATTTCTACATTCCCCATATTTCAGAGAAGCAAAGTATAGGAAAGGGAAAAGGAAGAAAGATGAAATAAAGTAAATAGAGTGAAGAGAAATCAATGATGAAAAACTGATATATTCAGTTTTTGCTTTCAGTGTTACAAAAAAAATTTTTTGACATCCATAATAACAAAAAATCAGAGATTATAATGCACTGGGGGCAGCAAAAGTGAAATAAGAAGGGATGTGCTGACAGCCTACACACAAACAAATTGAAGGAATAAACAAAATTTTTTAGTGTGCCATATTACATTATAGGTAAGAGTAATAAGACAGAGTGAAAAGTGAAACTGTAGCCTAAGGATGAAGGAATTTATTTCTTAAGACTAGGATGTATTAAACTATCTAAAAGTAAAGTGAATGGCAGAAATACTAAATTGCATGAGGCACTAGGGACAAAGGGGAGGAAACGTCAATGCTGGTGGGTAGACCAGAAACGTAATAAGCCCTGTCAGACACTACCTTTGAATTATAAATGCAACATTAGTCAACACCTGAATTTCACTTGTCAGGATGATATTTTATCAGTTCCAGAAGTAACCAGTGAAACCACTCAGGTGACCAGCCCAGCCACTCCAATCGGTATTGTAAGAATTTGCTAATGGGATTGTAATTATCTTGATGTCACTAATCTTAAATTAACATAATTACTTTTATATCAGGTATGTAATTGAAATACACAATGCCCACTTGAATTTTTTTATCTTTCAATTAATAATCAAAGCATCTATTACTGTTTTTTAATTTTTATTAGAAATCACAGTTTCTAATGGGATATACTGTGAATTAGGACCCTCAAAAAACATACTTTTGTGCTAATGACATCTGTAGCTTCACAAATATGGTCACATAACTTACATTTCCTCAGTTAGTATTTGTTGTCACAGAAGACTTTTTTTTTTCTTAATTCAACATGTTACTACAAAGCACACAAAACTATCCTCTATTAATTCAGTTCACCTCACTAATGACACTTATTAAAGCCACCTTGTTATATCAGTATGAATCCAAAATTTAAGTCTGCAAATAAGATGCTCTTTATGCTGTCTTCCTCCTACTTTAGTGGTGGTGGCCTAAATCAAATCTAGATATTTCATGGAACATCCTTGATCATGGATCATGGCCTTTTTCCTTCCCATTAAAAAAATAAATAAAAAAATAAAAAAATAAATTCTTCTGATTACATTGTTTCATAGTATATTTTTCTAATGCAATACGGAATTTCCATTGTTTTTCATAAAGCTCCTATAAGCCTGCATGCGTTAAAATTCATCTTGGAGAAACATGGCCTAAAATTTACAGGCATAACTAGTCTATCTTCCTATACCTAAAAAAGCCTATTAAGTACTTGTAAAAATACTTTGTTTCTCAAGGCAAACTGTTCCTTGATACTGGTTCACAGTTGCTCTGTCCATTCATGGACTGAAAACTGGTTAAAGTCTGAGAAACAAAGGTAATGCCAATTCTTAGGATGCAGAATAATCAGTGATAGGGTCCATCAGGGATAAATGCTGGGCAGGTTTTGTTTAACATTTTCCTCAGTTAACCCAAAGAGGGAGAACACAATGAAATGTCCGCCTTTTTCAGATCATGCTAAACTATACTTGGCATCTAGTTGTTCCACTGTTGGAGAAGAAAATCATAAGAAACTCAAAAATGAGCAGGCAAAAGGTGAAAAACCAGTTTCTGGATAGATAAATGAAAAGCAATGTATATATTGAAAAATACTATAAATCATTCTTGTATCAGGAAGGTCTTGTATCTTGAAGGTCTTTCAGCCTTCAAGAGTTTTCAGAAATCAACAGCTCAATGTGCAGAACTAAAAAGCCAACAACATGCTGTCAATCATCAAGAAGGGTACTGAAAAATAAAAATAGCCTTTTTCTTGCTCTATATTTTTTTTATACATCAGCATCATGGTGTTATATGCAGTTTTGAAGCATTTCAAGAAAAGTATTTTGGCGTTAGAGACATTTCAGAGAATCACAATCAGAATGGTGAAGGGAGTGCAATGCATACATTGTGAGGATGAAGCCTGAAGTCATTTGGTTATGGGAAGAAAACCCAAAGGGCTTAAGAGATTTACTAACCCATTAATGCATTGTATGAGGTAAAGAAAAAGTAATTCACCAATTCTTGTCATTCTGGAACTTTGGGACAATTGGTAAAAATGACGGGTGATCAGGCCAAAACAGAAAAAGAAAGAAAATTAGAATTTAGAAGAAAAATAGATTTTATGCAGCAACTAATCAAGATCTGAAGCTTGCTACTACAGGATTTTATGGAAGGAGACAGTATTTTCTGGTTCAAAGAGGACCTAGATAACAAAGAATCTAGTAATTAGACCATTTGCACTTCTGGGACTATTCTTTTTTGCTATTTTGTTTTAATTGAGACATATTCTGGTATTTATGGAGACCTGATGAGACTTCATTATAGAAAAACAAAACAAAACAGTTTCAGCATTTCTCCAGTTCAAAACCTTAAAACTGTTGCCATGGAGAATCCTGCTTTCTAATTCATTATAGACCTGTAAAAGTTATTTTATGCTTCATGTTTTCTTGGAAAATCCATTGACAAAAAGGTTTAAAAAGCTATATTGTAGGCATTTCATATAGTTTTGGTTTAACACTTTTATATATTCTGACTTAATACAATAAAATAGTAACTTTTAACTTATTCTCTGTGCTAACAGAATGTAATTTAAATGTTTTAAATTTTAAGTAAAATGGTAAAATGTTATTTTATTCAACTTATATTTACACAAAACTTATATATATATAAAAAAAAAACACATGAAAATATTGTTAGATGGTTTTAAATGTAAATGCATATTCTGCAATTTTTGTAGTACTAATGGACTGCATAGTGATGGAAGTTTTGTAAATTTTTGATTTCTTATTTGAAAAAGGTTGATTTTGCAACAAAATTAAGTCTGGTTTGACGTTCATAGCAACTATTTACATTACTTTAAAAGTACTTGAGGATTCATGATAGATTGTATTTGTATTTCTCTATACAAAGATTTTTATTTTTTATTTTTCAAAAGGAACTGAAATTTAATTTATGCTCCCTTATCTGTATCAGTTCCTGTTTTCAAAACATATTCTTATTTGGTAACACATCTAATTGTAAAATATTTTTCTAAAAGGCTCTTGAGCAGAATTGTGTTCCCCTTATTTTTCAGACCATGCAAGTTCTTATGACCTTTTAATGATATTTAATTTCTTTCTCTAGATAATCACGAAGGGGTTTCAGAGCTGTCATGAAGAACTTTTGCTTTCAATTTTTCTGTTTTTTAGAGAAGATAAATGTCAAGCTTTGTGTTCTTTGAATACAAATCCTGATTTATTAAGGTTTAGAGTTGTATGGGTACATAACTGTCTGTCTATCTTTACAAAAAGCATTGATAATCACAGAGAATTCTACCAAACAAAGATTTTCTTATCTGATGGGGAATATCATAGTAACCTTCTCTTAATGCACCTGGAACTAGTCTGCATTTTCGTTAACAAGTGACATAGCAACTTTTCCTTAGGAAAACACTTAGAAATGTTTACCATTCGACATAGACTTTTTGGACTCTCCTTCAACAACACATTGAAAATATTGATCCTCTTCAACAACCCTGACCTATTTCAGTCCACTCCATTTGCTGTGCCTCTTCAGCTCTCTGTTCTTTTGTCCTCACTTTGTACCACACAGTGCTGAATCTGCCTCCCACAGATTCAACCTTACTCTTCATCCCCAATTTTCACCATGTTTTATTTATTTTTTTTGTTATAAAGTCATCTTGTAATAACTGACAAGGTGTGGATTCACTTGTTGGCTCTGGCACAGACCAGCTTCATGGTTCTGACCACAGATCATATAGACTGCTTGCATATTAAATAAGAATGAAAAACCTAGACAATAGAAATGTCCACATTAGAAAATGGTCTTCTGTTCAGATTATTCCAGAAACATAATTTCAGAATGGACATCTGTCTTTTGTTGTTAGCACATACATAAAGAGGGAGAGAGACATTATTCAAGGTTATTTTGTCCAACAAAGATTCTAGATGTTTATATTATATATATATATATTTTCTTTCCCCTCTGGCCCTTAGCTTTTCAATGTTTATTCAATACCTAAGGCAGATCTTTATGGCTGATGGTGAACTTATTCTGAATTGCTCAGAGATTCCTACATTGCACTTTGTTTTTTTCAGGTTCCAAAAAAGACTTAAGCATCCTCTATTCTTAGAATACCTAGAAGTATTGAAATCATAGAATCACAGAATATACTAGCTGGAAAGGACAATCACTTTCCTTGACCAGCTAGTAAAGCTGTTCTTGATGCACCCCTGGATACAGTTGGCCCTCCTGGCTGCCAAGGCACACTGCTGGCTCATGTTCAACTTGCTGTTGATCAAAACACCCAGATAACTTTCTGTGGGGCTGTTCTCCAGCAACACATTCCCCACTCTGAATGTATAACCAGGGTTGATTCTTCCCAGGTACAGAATCTGACACTTGCTCTTGTTAAACTTCATATTGTTGGTGATTGTCCAGCTCTCTAATTTGGCCTCACCACCCTCAGAGTCAACAGCTCCACCCAACTTGCTCAAAATTGCAGGCTGGACTGTATGACATGGATCCTTTCTAAAAATTATGATTTCTGAAATTTTATAAATATTCGAAAGTTCAACTAAGGAAACATATTCTAAATTGTTTAAGTCCATTCATCATTTTAACTGTAAGCCCTGAACCTTCTTCACCAAAAATAAAAATAAAAATAAAAATAAAAATAAAAGTTATTTACTGCATAAGGCAAAAGAGCCTCTTTAAAGAGAAAAAGAAGCTTTATTTTATTTTTTTTTTTAATTATGATTGTAATTTTGTTGTTGTTGTTAGTAATCGTATACATTTCTAATTTCACCTCTGACCTTAAACTTTGTATGACACAATGGCTGAGGTGGCAAGGCCCCACTGGAGACCAACTAGTCCTGCACAAACCAGGGTCATCACCTACAGCAGCTAACGCATGGCCATGTACAGGCAGAGTCTGAATATCTCCAGAAATATAGACTCCAGTACTTCTCTGTGCAACCTGTTCCAGTGCTTCATCACCCTTGAAGTAAAAAAGCATTTTCTTGTGTTCAGATGGAACCTCCCATGTTTATTACTGTAATTTCTTATCCTGTCACTGGACAACACTGAAAAGAATCTAGTTCTGTCTTCATTACTCTCCCTGTCAGGTAGTTACGCACACTGATAAGGTTGTCATAGACCTTCTCTTCAAGCTGAGCAGTTCCAGCCCTCTCAGCCTTTTCTCTTTTATCAGATGCTCCAGCTCCTGAATCATTATCATGGCCCTTCATCAGACTCACTCCAGCATGCCATGATCCAGCATGTACTGAGGATTCTAGCAGTGCGCTCTGAATATGTCAGGGAATTATCAGAATTGTAGTACCAGTTTGTACAATATTAATGTACTACATATATACACATATTATCTGTTTCAGATTTCAGGCAATTTCATCCTTGGACCAAGGATGCAAGAGAAAGGCAATGAGGAAAGCTTTAACTGCTTTCGCACCTGCCCTGTTTGCTGTTGATATAAACACAATTTACCTCTGAACATTTATATGAATCCCAAATAATTTAAAAGAAATATATGTATTTACAAGTGTTGTCACAGCCGCTCTTCATCAAGATAAATAAAAAGAAAGTGGAGGAAGTATACTTAGGTTTCTTGGTATTACTTCTGAAAGTTATAGCTGAGTTGAGACTATTTCTGCTTTTTCTGCCCTACCTAGGATGTCTATATTTTCTAAAATTGAACTCTGAGTGATCACAATATTTATAATAATAACCTTAAATATGGAAATGAAGAAAAAAGGAGCTGATGAAGGAAGATGGAGATGTAAGTTTACAGTGGTTAATTCTTTAGCAAAAGATTAATCATTGAGAAATGTATTATTCTTGTGTGGGAAAGAGAAATCCCAATGATTCCAAATTGAGAAAAACATTTCAGGAAGGTAAGTTTCTTCAGTCATACACTGTTTGCTGCTACACTTTGGCTTAACGGAGTACTAGCTCTTGCAGTTGTCAAAATTCATGCTTTTCTTGTGTGATGAAACTATGCTAGGAGAGTAAAGATGAGGTAAGGAGTGACTGCACACAGTTTTTCTACTTTGTTCAGTGCACTCATATACTTTTGAAAAGGAGATAAATGCTGGGAACAAAGATTCTAATGAGGACTATATGACCATAAGCAACAGAGTTTAAGTGAATTAAGAGATGAGACTTGAGGTCTGGTAAACTCTTTAAAAATATTGGTAAAGTACATGATAAATTTTGCTGACCTGAAGAAAAGAAACAGTTACAAAGACAATGATACCAAACTTGTAAAACTGGCAACCTTTTCTATATGTTATTTTGATAAGGAAAAGAAACTGTTGCAAGTCCCCTGAGTGGATTACGATGTGTACTAGCAGCAAGTTTTAGCATTCTATTACATGTCTGTTCTCTGTCATTTTTTTTCAGGGCACCATGTACAGACAGAAGTTAAATCATACTCCTGTTCTTCACAGATGGCAGTTTTCATTTGATATTTGATGAATCATTTTGGACTATGAAAATGTATGATCCATTTAGAACTTGGATTAATTCCTCATGAGAGCTCCAGTGCTTTGTATCTCCTCAATATGCTGTCTAGGTCTAGAAGGATGTTGCATTTTGTAACACTGAAATATTCTGAAACTTCTTTAAAGATCAAGTTGTAGCTTCTTTTTATACCAAGAATTTTGCTTTCAATATAGTTTAGTTTTACTTGCCAAATTTTAGTTTCTCCTTTTGCCTGACTGTCTGCAAATTAAAATTGTTATGAACTGGCTTAAAATAAATAAGAACTTTACTCTGACAAGTATTCCTGTCCTGTTTCTCAGGTACAAATTTTGTAATCTCTTTTCAGTACCTGATCACCTCATAAAAAAGTCCCTAGTCTGCTTCTATTCTTCCACTAATGTGCCCTAAACTCCCCATGTTCTCTTCTCTAGATCATCCTGATTTTACACTCTCTGTGTAAATAGCTCACAAATTTACCAATCACTGTGTTAGGCTAAGGAAGAGGATGAGCATCAGCATGCCAAGACATAAGATCTACTATTTGTTTGCTATCTTTGCTCCAGAATACCTATGTAAGCATGTCTTGGTTAAGGCTGTGCTAGAATTAGGGGTTGTATAGAAAATCCAGAAATCAACAATAAAAGCAAGGGGAAGAATGCAAGTTCTGTGTTTATGAAAGATATCCAGGAAGGGGAAAAGCTCTTTGGTCAAATGTAGAATGGGAGGAGACTTACGTCCGTCTGGATGGTGAAAGGTAAAGGGACCAAATGTAAGTTTTCATTAAAGTTATCTTCATTTTAGGAAATAGTTTAAAAATACTTTCCCTGTTCTGAATTGGCAAATCTAACAATTTTCTTCATGCTCTCAGTAGAGAAAAAAAAATATAAATCTGGTCAAGAATTTAAAGCTGAAATGGCTAACATGCCTATCACTTTAATGTTTTCTACATTACTATCTTGATATTCTCTGCCTACAGAAGAATTATGAAACAGTTGACAAGCAGGGATGATGGTGGTGTAGTAAAGTGATCATCTGGTTCTCTTCACTATTCATCCAGTTCCCTCATGATTTCTTCACTGAGCACAGAAAGAATTTTTTCCAAGGTACCATCACAGAGGAATGCTTTACTCAGAAGGTTACTAAGGTATGTGGACATCTGTAAAATCAGGTCTATGGTTTGAAATTATGGCCTGAAAGCAGTTTGCAAACAGCCTATCCGTAATACATGTTTATTGGTTCACATCAAGACATATCACATATCTAAAAAAAAAGAAAAAAAAAAAGAAAAAAAAAAAGGAAAAAAAAGGAAAAAAAAAAAAAAAAGATGTTGATATATTTCCTGTTTAGTTATGACATAGAGCATAATTTCATGGAAGATGAAAAGAAGTCATAGGGTGATCCCAAACCTCTTGAAGTCAGATGTTATATTTCCATTGAGCTTACTGGTCCTAGAAAAAAGGTTTTGATCTGCTACATAGTTTTCACTATCTACAAGTATATGTTCTCTTTAAGAGTTTAAGAAGATTACTGAATAATAGGCATATATTAATTATCATATGTTGTAGTTTACTGTCTATAAATATTTTCCAAGTGTTTGTGACATTTAACTATATGCAATGCTTAATTACTTGAACAGAAAATAATGAAAGTCAGACTTTTCCATTCACCACTGTTTATTTGCCAAATAAATCATATAGCTGTATACAAAATAGGAAAATCTTTTTTAAAAGCGATTTGTGCTAAGGCTATTACCTTTATAAAGTAGAGCACTAAAATCCAATTAAAAGTTTTGAAACACAATTTGTCTGGTTCTGTTTTCAAATATAGATTGTCACAATAATTGCTCATGGCACAAGTGACTTTCAAAAGAGATGATTGCAGTGGTGGGAAAACTTTGATACATTCAGAGGATGTGAAATAAATTTGAAAAATGCACATGAAACTCTCCTTTCTAAATAACATGTATTTTTTTATGTCTCAATTCTCAAATATTTAATCTTCATTTCAGCAACTGTACATAGCTGTTTCTTTCTACATCAAAGCACTGCCTCACAATAAATAAAAAGAGAAAGTGATCTATAGTAGATATAATGAAGAAATTATTCTCTCAGACTGTGGTGAAGCATTGAACCAGGTTGCCCAAAGAAGCTGTGGATGCCCCATCCCTGGAAGTGTCTAAGGCCAAGCTGGATGGGGCTTTGAGCAACTTAGTCTAGTGGAAGTTGTTCCTGCCCATGGTAGGGTTTGGAAACTGGATGATTTTAAAGGTCCTTTCCAACCCAAGCCATTCTATGATTCTATGATTAATAATAAAGAATATAGTGAGAAAATACTATACTGGATCTTCAACATTTGAGTATGTTTTCACTAACCTTGCATATCTGGAAAGAAAATTTACATGTATTACACTCTGTGAAATGTGTTGTACTGCAAAGCAAATTAACTGCACATTTAAATTTTTACATTATAAAAAATCTGGGAATAGATTCAACACCAAAGCTGCATATTGTTTTAAAAATCTGCATGTTGTTGCCTACTGTGTTACAAATTCCCCTTTCTCCCCCTCATATAAATATTAAACTTCATCTTTGACTTTAACTTATTACAGCTCTTCTGTCTTGCATTTATGTTGTATCTTACCTAGTAATGGTTTATTTCAATAGTCTCTTCTTCTTCAAGTGGTAAATAGCATATGAAGATCCATAGTCTAATAAAGATGTGTACCCTCATCAGGGCTCTGATGAGCTAAAAACAATTGCTTTTGTGCTAATGTTTGAAATTACATGCATAGGCATTTTCCTGCAGAGGCGATGGTATAAGTGTTTCTAAGTTTCTCGTGTATTATGAACCTACACTCCTAATCTACATGCTTTTCTGCTTTGTTGTTCTGAAGTAGTAAGAAACATATTTAAAGACAGAATATCAATGACAATGTAATTTTTAGGTGGTGTATACATGCGTACGTAATAACAGAAAGTATGATTATGCACTTGATAACTGAGTACAACTTACCTAGAAGAAACTGAAAATACTCACCCACTGGGTGAGAAGGTATAATGGTATTTTATGGTTGTTGTTGTTGTTTATCTTTTTTTTTTTTTTTTTTTTTTTTTTTTTATGGAAGGCCAGTAGTATGTGAAATTGCTCTGAAGCAGCATTTATATGGAGCTCATCATTTAAATCACCTGAATTGTAGCAGAAAAATTTTGAAAGAGGATCATTTTGCTTCACTAGCCTCTCACGAGGTTATGTTGTTGAAGTTGCTATAAATTAGGTACATAATTTGATCAAATTATTATATATCAGGTAATAAATAGATCAGTGTTTTCATAGTAGTTGACATGTTTCCATGAGGTGTTTGTTGTATAAACATTGTCTGACTGTACTGTGGATCTCCAGAAATAGTCTCTGATAGTTTCCACAAATAAGCTTAAAAGCTCTTTCAGATTTGCAATGTTACAGATCTCTTCCTCTTATTATTAGACCCCCATTTTGGGGGGAAATTTAATCTTTTTTTAAAAAAAAAAAAAAAAAAAAGAAAAAGAAAAAGAAAAAAGAAAAAAGAAAGCACTTATATCCAAACATCTGATATCACAATAAAACTTAATAATTCTTTCTTTCATTATGCAAGAAATACATTCATATATTTGTTGGATGAAATAAATTAGTTCTTTTCTTCTAAAGTTTCTCAATATGTCTTCCCTAATATTAATTTTTTAGTACTGTAAAAGGTTTAAGAAGGTATTTAAAGAGTGTTGGTAAGTATGCAGATCACTAAAGATATTCTGATAGGTGCAGAATGCATTTATAAGAAACAGGATTAAAAAAAAAAAAAATAGTATCGAGAAACTGGATTTTTCATGAATGAGATTAATGAGGAACTATCTGGTGGCTGTGGAGATGGCTGAAAGGAATAACTGAAACATGACCAAAGAGCTTGTAGGCATACAGGTTTTTCTGCTACACTGAATGACTTTTAGTAATATATTTACTCATGCAAATTAATATGTATGTGTATATAGATGTATGGTAGAACTTACTCCTTTCTTGCAAGTAAAGCAACCTGGGAGAAAATAGTCAATAGATTTACTTCCACTTGTCTGAGATGACTGCTGCTACTAATTTTATGAATACCCTCTCACTTTACTGCAGTTTAAGGACTGTCTGTTGTCTCTCATCAATAGATAGCCCCTCATATAATTATGTCTCCTACAGACTCTGCTTATGGCTTTTATTAGAAATGTTAATGGCAGAAGAACTAATGGGATGGTCACATCTGGAGGGAAGTGTTCAGACAGATTTGGAAGCTTCATGTATGCCAGCTGGCTCATCTGGAAGTAACAAGTTCAATGGAAAAAAGAGGATTATATCCTGTTCTGGGTCTTTTCTTTAAAGGAGATTTTTTAAAGAGATTTGTTACCACCTTCTCTCAAGAATCCAAGAACAGCGTTGCAGCACACTAATGGACTTTATTGATGTGTTGGATTTGCTGTACAGTATACAATTTACAAGCAAAAGTAATAGGAAATAGAGGAAATAGCCATTAAAATTATTAATTTTTATTTATTTATTTATTTTTCTGGAAGACAAGTGCATCTGTATAGTTTTAAAGTTATTAGGAAAGTCTGAAATGGTTATTGGCCTTTTTCTAACATTAGTTTATTATATGCATATATCTGTTCTCATAATATTGACTCATGCAGCAGTAAGAAAAATTATGATATTTAATAAATAAGTAATTAACAAAGTTATTAATTAGGATTCTCTTTATTCATATTACACATTCAGAGCTTCAGGCCATGAGTAGCTAAGAATCTTTTCATTGTTCTGCTCATCAGTTTATGTTACTGTGCCTTATTTACTACAGAAATTTTAAACCTTTCTTCTGTTCATATTTAGTCTCTGTTAAATGGGACTGACCATAACAATGAAAGAACTCTTCATATTTCACCTCAAGGAGAAAGAGTTTTGATATTTATTTTCGAGACAGCTAATCAATGAAAACATTGCAAGGTAATGATTAATTAAAACATCTCAGCTGAGACATTTAAAACTTGATGATTTCTACAAAGTTCTCATTTCACTGTAAGTAGAACAGTGATTTATTCAGAATTTAACATTTTTTTTTTTTTCAAAATATAAAAACATTTCACTGTAAATATCTAAGTATAAAATAGCATATTCTTAGAGTTCCCATGGACTCAGGAGGAATTGCCAATAACTATTCTGGTCCCAAAGTCTTCACTTGTGAGACAGCTATACAACTATAATGGCCATAGAATCTAGGACAGCATTTAGTTATTTCATCCTAAGATCCTATAAAATTTGTTCAATTTCATAAATAATTCTTCACCAACAGCAGCAGGTGAGGACATCACAAGCAACAGCTCTCCAATAGGAACATACCTCATCTGCAGGTGTGCTCTGTCACATAACAGAACTGAGCACATCTTCATAGTGAACCAGTTATCTAAGATGTGTATAAAGGGTTGAACTAAACGTGTTAGGCATTGTTTGTCATTTGCCATCTTAGCAGTTTGATTTTACAATCTTAATTATTTTTCATAATTATTTGTCTGAAATTTACTGTAATATTTTACTATAAAGCCATTTATTGGATACAGCTACACTGCTGTTTTGTAAAAAGTTCAGATTAACAACATAATACTCCTTTCTGCAAAGACAGTCAACCAAAGCATTATTTTCATTAAAACCTATACAATAATTTACGTTTGAAATTTGACAAGAAAAATACATCTTTTTAAAAGAAAAACAAACAAAACAAAAAACTTTAGGTTTAGTGACATTTTTAGAACCTATTCTACTACTGGATATCAAAGATATATTTTTGTTGGTCTTCCCACTAAGTAGAAAAGACTTCCATTAAATCAGTGTTGGCTGATAAATCAGAACAAAGGAATAAATCATAGTCCCTGTACTGCACAGTTCTGAAAGGAAGTCACTCTCCAGAAGTGTATTACACCGTTTGTGACTGTATGCTTCATACATTATTTGGACAGAGTGGCTGTTTATGCTTCAGAGAACTTTGTATGAAAAATGTAGGTCAAAGTAAAAGGACTTTGTCAAGGATGTCCCAGTACTGAATCTTATTTGGTAATTACAGTGGCCCAGCAAATTCAAAAGCTTATATATAAAACGCTTCTGCACTGTTTGTTAAAAAGAGCTTCTTAATCATGAACACACTGCAGTCTCTATCAATCTTTATATTTCCATGATTTAAAGCAATGTGTCTGAAAATTAATGTTGCAGAACAACTGCACTTCCCCAACCAGCACATGAAGCACAAAGACCATGATATATTATGTGTGCATAAATATTTAACAAATTCAGGTAACAAAAAAACATATTTCCTGACAGCAGATGGACCGGTAAGTTAGGTAGATGAAGCCACTTTGCACCTACCCAGCTGCATGTCAAAGCTACAGTTAGAACCATACCTGCAGCATCAGAGTGAAACTTAGGAAAAGGAAAAGCTGAAAAATAATGATAATAATGATAATGATAATAATAAAATCTATTGGCTTAGAGGAAATGAATGCACAGCTTTATAGGTGTCCTTCTTTATAAAGTTGCCTTGGCATTGACAGTGGGAACACAGCTGAAAACCATATTCTCTCTGTCAGTGATTCACGGGTTCTTATGATAACTCCAGATAAGATTAGTATTTTTCAGTGCTTTTGTAGAAGACCACAGATATGTTGCCTTAAGTCTCTGAGCACAGTGGTGAAAATAAACTATGTGAATGTAGTTATTTTTCCAAACTGAGATATTGATTTTTCCTGCATGAATGCTGCCTTTGTCAGATGATATTCAGATGGCTTTTGAATATATCCAGAGATGGTGACTCTACAATCTCTCTGGACAAATTGTGCCAGTGCTCCTTCACCTGCATAGTAGAGAAGTGCTAGAGAAGTTCAGAGGCAGCCTCCTAGGTTCTAGTTTGTGCCCATTGTTTCTTATCCTGGCACTTGGCACCACTGAAAAGAGTCTGTCTCTGTCCTGCACTCACCCTTTAGATACTTATATACACTGATCAGGTCTTCCTCAGACTGAACAGTCTCAGCTCTCTTATACTATTTCTCTTGTACTGAGGAACCCAGTGCTGGACGCAGTGCTCCAGATGTGGCCTCAGCAGGGCTGAGTGCATTCTTATACAAGTTAGTCTTTTCTCCGTACAAAAACTATAACTATATTCAAGATGCTTTAACAATTGTGCTTGCCTAGAAAAAAAAATAATAAATAAATAAATAAATAAATAAATAAATAGCTTTAATATTACCTGTTCTTTCTTGGAACAAGTACAATAATTTAATAATTTTATAGTGAGGTCTAGGTCAGGTATGTCTATATAATAATAACAGGGTATACATTCAAAGTAGTGACACCCATTTTCCACAGTGTTTTGAATTAAAAAAAAAAAAAAAAAAAGTGTTTATTGATCTTTTGGGTGCTACAATTCCACTCAGAGCAGTCATATTTCCATATTTCCAATCCGTATTTTCTAACCATGCTTGAGGGAATAATCCATCTAATGTTTGCTGTGGCAATTGGGTTACAGGTGTATTAATAATTAATCACGTATTCCCTTTAGATGATGAGGCCATTGATTTGAACTTAAAAATATAGCTATGTAGAATTTCTAGATATCGTGCACCAAAGCTTAATGTCATCTACTGCTAGGGTAGCTCCTTGGAGTAATGGTCAGTACCCTCAATCCAGTGACCTAAATTCAAATCTCAGGGGAACTTAAAACTTTTTTATGCTGCCCTCTAGAGTGACCTTAAGAGGCTGAAGAAATGGGATGGTGGGAACCTCATAAAGTTCAGCAAAGATAAGTGCAAAGTCCTGCACCTGGGGAGGAATGACAAGTAGAACAATTCAAAGTGTGAAAAATGACTGAGTCCCAAATAGGATTCTAATTAAAGTTTGTAATTTATTAAGCGAATAGAGGCAAGCAAACAGCGCTGGGTGCGCCAGGAGTCTCTGCTCCACCAAGATGCACACCTATTACATCAGGTGGCTGATTTTTATGCTCCTAGACTAATACATATTCATCACTATTCCTAGAAAATGCAGGGTTATTATAATTAGTTCCCAGAATCCAAACCCTCTCCGGATGTATGCGTATCAGTCTCTGGTGGTCTTTCTGAGGGTCTCTTGTGCTGAAGGCTCGTAGTCTTCCTCCCAGGCTTTGTCCTTCGGTCGTCCTTCAATTCCCCCTTTCTCCTTATTTGGTGGATCTCTTTGCCAGATGTCAGAGGCTTGCGCAGCGTCCCATGCAAAAGTCAGCGGTTTCCTAAAAAAACTCCTTGGTCTTCTTATCTCCCAGAATCGAGTCTCAATGTTTGCCCTTCAAACCTTCTATTTACACAAATTGCTGGACCATTCCTTTGCATGATACAAGAGCTATGTACACTAATCACTCTGTTTTTCTTAAATGGAAGGTTATTTTTCATCATGCGGCCCTAGCATTGTTCCATACCAACACAAATCAAATGAACACGTTTCACAAAAGGTTGTTAGGTGGACTCTTAATTCCTAGTGGTTTTAATGCAAATTTAGCACTGTAAGTGACTAATTAACTGCTCATATGACTTTCCATGTGTAGCAGTGTATTTTCTGACTAAATCTTTAAAAGATACCTGTCATCTGGCATTAAAATCCACTTGACACAGTTAGAAAAACAAACTGGTAAAATGCTGACCAAAGAGAAAGGTCATTAAGGAGACAATGAATAGGAAGAACATACGTATTTTTGGTTCTGGTTTTCAAAAAGGACATGATCTCCATTAATATAAATATTAGCACAGGTTACTCATAGGAGAGAGGTTAAAAAAAAAAAAAAAAAAAAAAAAAAATGAAAACACTTGCTTCTGTTTATATCTGGCCTCTGTGAGACCTGGTTCTTCCAAATACTCATTAATTCCTGTAGCCTTGACACACATGAAAAATCTGCTGGGTTACCTAAAAAAAAACCTCTTGACAACCAACAAACAGTGCTTGCTGCACACTGAACTGCATGAGCAATAATCTAACAGCCTCACTTACTCATCTGCTGCTGCCTGTTTCTTGTCTCATGACGGGACTTCAAACTTTGTCCAGACCTGATGTCTCTATTTTACTACACTAACATAAATAATAATTGCCTAATTAATAATTGTCTAGAGGAAAATCTTTCTCTTCCCTGTGCCAGTTGGGGAGATGAGTCTAAGTAGAGCTAACAAACAGAGTAGGTCAGGAGCAGGGTCACAGAGAAGTGGCAATGCAAACATGCAGTGTTAAGGCAACAGTAAAAGCTAGAACTGAACAGGCAATCCCCTTTAGACATATCAAGGATTTCTAACTTCAAGCTCTTGCAACAAAATGCATCTTCTGAAAAAAACCTCTTACCTTCTCTCCATCAGCCATTCCATCCTCATACCCAGCTGAAGGGAAAAAAAACACAACAGAAACACTAATGTAACTAACATTTGATATTTATCTCTTTTTCCATCTCCAGAAAAATGTGTATTTTAAAACCAATACTTTAAAGCAAGGCCAAGTTTTGCTCAGAGAATTATTCTCTAAGCTTACTTTGGGTAAGCAGTCTTCTGCATCCATCCAAAGGCACATGGTGACTGAGTCATTATTTCCTTTTTCATCCACTAAACTCTAATAGAGCAGGATAGATTTCATTGCCCTCAGCATGCCCTCATAACACTTCCAGCTTTGCATTAGGACTGTGATTATAATCAGATCTCATTCTTCAGGGTTTCAGCTGATCAGCTGTAAGAGTCAGGGCCATAATTTGACTTGTAAATTCTCCTCTTCCTCTACATATGCATTCTTCTTTTGAAGTACTGGCAATTGACTGCAGCTGGCTATTGAGTGAGGGGTACCCATACTTCAAGGTGGCACAGTGCTTGAAGGTTCTTGACTGATATGTCTGATTAAACACTTGAAGTCATTCTGATAACACAGTTTAGGATCAGGAAGGAATTACCCAAAGAAACAAGACCTCCAGTGGGGATTATTTATTCAAGACTGATCAAATATAATAATTATTATTATTATTTTCAGATTAAAATTGGACAAGATGGACACTTACATAACTGATTTGATGTCAAGGAAGTTGTGGAAAATATTGGTTTGGTGATTTCTGGGTTTGAACTCTTGTCTTGAAATATTCTCTTTCTGTGTTAAGTAACCTTGATATAGGCAGCATCTGAATGTTTTAGTGTTTGCTTTTGGGAATGATGAATTCATTGAACTGACTGAATCTCCATAGCACGGTGTGACCAGACTACCTATTGTAGGTGATGTCATTGTGCTTTACAAGATCTACCCATTCTTCAGCCAGACGAAGTATCCTGCAACACTCCACTTCTGGTGTTCTGAAATGCTGAAACTATTCCGGGGATGCAGTTATGGTCTCTCTTTTCAACCATACATACAGATAGATTTCTGAGTCATGAACAGACCCAGCACATAATGAAGGATTTTTTAATAATCCAATATACCGTTATGAGTGGTAATGGATATTTCTCGTAATTTGTCCCACATTTTCAACAATGTAATCTTAGAAACAATTACATAGCAACTGTTCAAGTTTTCTGAGACTGAAGAAGGTGATAACAACTCCTTATGCCTTATTTGCTCTGTTTAGCTACAACAGTATCTTTGTGAAAAAAATCTTTTAATCCCTTTGTTCAACCTGGAATCCCTAATGGGGGTTTCCAGCTTCAAAATCCCCTCCCTATTCACTTGCATGAGTACTCTCTATCAAAGAGTACCAGAATACCTACAGAACTAGATACATTCTTTCAGTGGAGGAATAAAGAGCTAAAATTGAAAAATAAGAAGTGTGTGTCTACAAAGTTTCTATAATTACCAGATTTCCACAAGCATGGATTCTTAGAAAGGAGATGCTAGAACAGAAATCCTAAAATAACAAACTTCTCCAATGAATTTGTGCCTTGTCTTTTATTAAGATCACTAAACCAAATCTTTATCTATGCATCTGAAGACTAAGAGGAAGTGAAAATAGTTGCACTTAATGTAGGAACTAGATATGAAAAGGAAAAAAGCTTCTGGACTTCCTGAAGGAAAGTTGAGAACATCCAGAAAGGTCATTAAGGATTTTTGATCCTGTTATAAATTATAGAGTCACAAATGGATGTTCATAGAGGAATAGCACTCGAGGTTAAAATGAAATCACGTCATAGGAAAGAACATTGAATTGCTGGGAGACAGAACAGTTGGAGAGGTACTATGGCTTCACGGAGGAGCCCCATAACTATTTGAAAACAATAGAAGTGGAGGCAAAACTGATGTATGCAGTGTTGTTTTGTCCAAGACTGAAGATTGATTTTGTATGTTTTAATCCCAGTAAGAAGTCTAAATCTCTTTGAAGACCTGGTTGTCTGCTACCTTTACGTAACTCAGATCACTTGCAAAGGTAGAAAGAATTCTTGACTCAATTAGAGTACAACAAAATAAAAATTCTTAAGCAACAGAAATGTTAGAATCCTCATTAAATGTGTCATCAGACAGATTGGACCTTTTCTTATCATCAAATAAAAAACTTCAGTGGAATCTATGGAAAGCAAACACAGACAGCTGTTCTCAGATAAGAAAACACAGAAAATTACTCCAAATAATTAGGTTGAAAGAGCATTATTGGTGATTCATGCAAACATCGATAGAAATCAAACTAAATAGGACTTTTCCACCAGAAGAATATTCCTCTAATAACTACAGTATTCAGACAAGTTTATAATAACCCCAGCAGTTAATGGCATAAATAATAAATAAATAAATAAATAAACAGAGAAGTTTAAATGGGATAAAGAATATACAATGTGATTCCTATTAGGAGTGAGCTTATTAAGAATCTTTATTTATTTATTTATTTTTCCATGGAATTTCTTACTGAGGTATTTTCAGGCAAGTTCTATTGTGCTGACAAGAATGACAACTGTATCTGATGTACATTGCAGAATCTTAAAGTGGCTGTTCTGTTTTGAAGAGAAATTATAAAATAATGAAATATTATGAAATGTGTCTTCTAATCCAGTTATGTTCTTTTTGTACAAATAGTTGCACCTTTTCACTTTTCCAAAAGCTATTTGTTATAATAATATTTTTTCATTATTTCTTATTCTTAATATGTCTCCAAAATTTTAAGATTAAGTAAGCCCCAGACGAGACTTCTCTAACTCTCTGCACACCTTTCAGGAGCAATGGACACTCTCAGGGCTTCTCTGCTCCATGTCCACTTCTGGTGCCTGTGACCTGATTTTAAGTTCTTGGCCTTTTTTTTTTTTTTTTTTTTTTTTTCTTTTCTGTGAGCTATTACACTGCATGTTCGAACTTTGAAACTTCCGATACCCAAAATAAATAAAAATGTACTCTTCACATTTCTTCTTTTAGAAACATACTCACAAAAGTGCACTACATGATGCATTAGTCTTTCTATGTATTTTGTTGCTATACTTGGATAATGCTTTTACACCTGATTTCTTTCTTTCTTTTAGACAGTGTCTCAGTTTTTTTCTGTGAACTTTTAGTTTAAGGTTGCACATCTTAGAAGAATTGGTCAGTTTGTTTTCAGTGTTTTAACTCTGTTTCCACCATTCAATGAGGTGGATTTTTAATCTCATTTTTCATAACTGAGAAATTCTGTCAAAACAGATTATCAGAATGATGAGCAGCAACTGTACTACAAGCTACTAATAGGTTTCACAAATTACCTCAAAGAAAAGTTTATTCCAAAAGTCAGAAGTGTTATATTTGTTTATCTGAAGAAGTGTAAGTAATGGATGCTGCATTTAGCAAAGAGATCAATAAAATGTTATTTATTTTGGGCTAATCCCTCAATAAGAGATCACAGTCACAAACAGTCTCAGTCTTATAATGTTCTCAGAAACACATGGACCTGAAAGCACTGGAAATCTCTACATTTCTACATGAAGAGAAAGTGGAATCAGTGTCTTTATTGGTGCTTAAAAAATACTGTTATCAGGGACTAGCAAAATGTATCTTATTGCATGCACCAAATTATGATGATTTGATAATGTAAGGTTCCTGCTCTTATTACCATTAAAATCCAGATAGTTTTAGTGACCTTTATGTCTTTTTCTGTGTAAAATACTTAACAGTAATGATCATTCAAGTATAAGCAACATCCTCCGTTGCTTAAATCCATATGGCATTGCTTAGGAAGTTGATAACTGTTGAACATTTTCATTTCTTCAGCAGATGTGTTATTGCATCTCCTGATGGCCATGAATGTCAGTAAACAACAGGGAGAGATGCAAAATGTACCACTCATCTTAATAATCTTTGGCTGGGAAATGGCAAAATGGAAACTTTCATGTATTTTCCTATTGCCTGAATGTCTGTTTATGCTTATTCTGTGCTCAATACTTCAGGTAGACCCTAGAAACTATTAGTTTTAATTATAATTTAGACAACCACATGGACTCTGAAAATATCCTTAAAATGCGTAAAGGCTTATCTAAATGATTGCCTGCAGTGGTCTCCCAAGGAGATACAGTATTACCCCAGGAAACACCTTGTGATGAGTTCCAGGCTCCCACGTTGCCTACATACTGTCTTGCATCTTGTCTTGTCCAAAATGCCCCAGTTGTCTTGGCCTCCAAGGACACTGAAACAGAAGAGGTAGCCCACATCAAACTCATGCCCTGTTCTTAAAGGCAGGATTCATGTAATGATACTGTCCTTGCTCAGGATGACTTGAACCCAATCCTCAAAAAATTCTCAGATGCTATGGGAACCCCAAGTCACCTCCCCTGGCATAGCCTGCATACCTCACTGCAACAGCCAGCAGGTGCTTGTGTCAGTTGGGACATCTTCAAGCCAGACCTTCCCCATAACAGGATTTCCCCAGGAACTGTGCCTGTTAAGAGAGATCTCCAGGAGACAACTTTGGAAAGTCCTCCCTTACACAGGTGGTTCCTATGGACCTCTTTATGGTTCATAGCACCCATCGTGCTGAAGAGTTGGACTGAAGGAGATTCCTCCATCCAGGCCTAGGAAGAATGGACTCTCTTTGGACAGAGAAGAAAAAGTCATCTACAGTTTCCTGAGCCCTTTCCTTCTCGGTCATTGAATGGCCATGACTGAAGAGATTTCTCCTGTTGCCCAGGAACAGACTTGCAGATCAAGACTGCTTTCTATACTGCATCACCAAATGCAAACAGGATTACATGTCTTAGAGAGTCTTTCCTCACAGCATGTCACTGGACTAGCCTGACTCAAGCCTGTGAAGTTTATAACTGTATTGGTTTTATACCAGTCCATGTCCAGGAAGTCAAGAGGCTTGATGTACAGAAGCAGTAGAAAAAAAATCTTTGGAGCTCCAGCACTGATTATGCAGCCACTCATGAAAAGCATTTGGATGTGTGCTTGATCAGAAATAAGATGTCATTTGGGGGTGAAAATTATGCACAGATGTTTCATAGCTAGGAAGATGTCCTACTGGCATGAAAAATAACAATGACAGTGATCTTCCCAAACAAACTACATATAAATTTCCCCTTAAATTATGCTGAAACCCTTACATTAGATAATATTCATAAAATGGTACAAAGCTGGGAGAAGGCAGACTCATCCTCACCACCTGCAGCTAGCTTTTCAGTTCCAGTGTGCTCTGAAGCAGGTTTTGATGTTTTAACCAGGATGAATGCTATCCCGTTAAATGCAGTACGACTTTTCCCACTGATTTCAGTCACAATTACATGGAAAAAAATGAAGAAAAATATATGAAGAATCCCAGACTCCCTGACAGTTGATGATCCATAGAAGCCAATATAGCAGTACAGGAGCATGGAGGTGTAAAATGACAGAGGCAAAGCAATCACTATGAGTATCCTGTACCCAAAGGGATGGGTACAGGAAGTTATCAGTTTTCCTTTCCCTGTAAAATGTTGATTGTTTCAAATTAGCAAATCATTTCTGCTCCTCTGGTCATGATTCAGAAAGATTTGTCACATTCAGCTATAGGGTATATCTATGGAATAAATGCAGGAGTGCAAGGAAACAGTCTTTTTGTAAAACCCTGGGGTTATATCTTCTAAGAATTTTATATTCTTTACATCTACTCTACGGATGAAAAAAGACTGTTTTCCTAATTTTTGAGAATGATTTCCTGTTCTAGACCAGATGCCAAGAGGCCTGGTAGCAAAACAGATTGGGCAAGCCAAGTGTTCACTGTTATTTCTCATGACATTTTTTCAACAGTCAAGGGGGGTTGCCTTCTGGTAGCACCCACCAGAGTATGTGCCAATAAGTATTTTTTTAAAATGCCATAAAATTATTTGTGTTTTAATGGAAAGTTTTTTATTATCATCTTAATCTTTACCTTTCAGATCTTACTATTTAAAGTGAAACAGCAAATCATCGTAAAATTAGAACTGTTCCTGTAAAAAGGCTGTGGTTTGAAGGAAGACATTATCTGAGTCATGTCAAAAGTCCAATAGCAGGCAGCAATCCTCAAGAGAAACTGAATTATTTTAAATTAAAGTAGTAGAGCATTTATTTCCTTGATCTATTCTTCCTGGCTCCAGCATTCTCCTCAAAATTGTAGCTATTTTAAAGCTATTTCAACCCAAATGCTTTTTTGACCCCTTTAGTTGGAGGAAGCAACTACAGCATGGTCTGAGAAGCATTTCAAGGTACCATTGCAATATATCAACAGAATTGCAAGTTTATGTAATTTACCTCAGTAAAATGAATTCACTTTTCTAAACTTATTTTATTCGTTATACTCTTAATCATATTATTGGCAGGGCTGGTAGCCCTACATATTGTCATTTCTCCCTAAGATCCTGTTTTCAATAGGATAGATCTTTTCTAAAATTGAACAATTTAGGCTGAAATATTCTATGCCAGAAGACAGTCACAGCATGAATTGGTGATTATCATAAAGTAGCACAGATGAGTGTAATTTCAACCAATATCCTTCAGGCATTTCCAAGAAAAAAGATGGGGAAAAATGTACCTCCATCTTAAAATCTTTGCTGATAGTCTTTGTTGTTGTTGTTGTTTTCTTTTGTTTTGTTTTCTGTTTGAACATCCCTCCTTTTCTGGGCAGTTGAAATTAGGCTGCAAAACCTATGTCTGCAATTATATGACTTGTGCAAACTTAATGGCTTAATGGAAATATGTTTTCATTTGGCAAAACCTTAGACCTCTAAAAAATAAAAAATATATTTAAAAAAATGAGTTTAGATTAAAGTTTTGAACTGTTCTATGTTGCTGTACTACATGAAAAAGCAAAATTGTTTTCCAATGAGTGTATTATATTCACCGTAGTCCTTCTGGGAATATCTAGATGAACACAGAGAATCAGCAGTGCTTCTGAAGCTGGATACTTGTCCTTTGGCACTACACCAGGACAAGACTTTCTTGTGTACCAGCTCACTAGGAATCGCTTCCTGGTATGCTGTGGAAAACAACAACAATGAAAACCACTGAAGATCAGGAGATTCTGATGGAAAAATAAATTAAAATAAATAAAAATAAATACATTTGTCATGTCATGTGACATGGCATTTCATGTCCTGATATTCAGCAAGGGTAAGTGCTGGGTCCTGCAACCTGATGTGGCCATATGGGCTTGGAGAAAAGTGGCTATAAAGTTGCCCAGCAGAATGGACCTAGAAGGTGTTGGTTGGCAGCCAGCTGAACATGAGCCAGTAGAGTGCCCAGATGGCCAAGAAAGCCAATGGACTCCTGGTCTGCACCAGAAATACTGTGGCCAGCAGGACTAAGGGACTGATTGCTTGTAAATGGCACTGGTGAGACCACATCTTCAATCCTGTGTTCAGTTTTAGGCCACAGGAAAGATATAGAGCTGATGGAATGTGCTCAGAGAAGAGCAACAGAACTGGGAAGGGACTAGAAAACATAGACATATTAGGAGAAGCTGAGGGAGCTGCTGCTACCAGCTATGGAAATATATCTTCTCTACCTGCTCTACTACTCCTTTCCTCTACTGTTTTTCCTGACTTTGGCATATGTCAAGAAAAAAAATGTAATTTTCCTGAAGGTTTTAAAAATCCTGCATGGACACTTGGTGTTTGAAACTCTTTGTATTTGCATTTCAGTTTCATTTATTCAGAAAAATAAAAATATCTTTTTGCTTGCTAGAAGTTTAATTGTAATTCCATGACAAGCTGATTGAAAGAAATCAAATTAATTTAGCCAGAAATTGCTGTTTCTGAAATGTGTGTTTTCTCTTGAAGAAAAGTAAAAGAAAAAAAGCTATCTGGCTAAAACTGTAGGAGAACATATAAAAATATTTTGTTTTGTTTTAGTGTTTTGTTTGTTTGTTTGTTTGTTTTTGTGTGTGTATGTGTAGTTTTGTTTTGTTTTGTTTTTCCCAAATATGAGCCATAACATACATATAAATTATGTACTATAATAAAATTGCTCTCAGAACATTTATTGTAGCTAATAGACAAAAGTAATACATCTCATGTCTTTCACACATTAGAGTGTAAGTAAACCAGTATACTTTTAAAAAGGAGATAATACGTGGGAGGAGATGGAAGCTGGGGAAAAAACAAATGTTCTCACTCGTTCCTTTTTAAAATAAAGCATTAACTTAAGAGCTTTCGTGGGATTTGAGGAACTATTATCACAAAAATTACTTTCACAAATTTGAATTTAATTTCATTATATCATTTACCATCTGTTGACCTCAAAGTAATTTTCAGACATTAATGAACAATACCTTACACATAACACCTTGTTTGTAAAAATGGTTACATCTACATTATAAATAATGAAAAGCAGATTAGATATACCCAAAGTCACAACAAAATTGCATTGGACACTAGTATGTGGTATTTGTTTATTTGTTAGTTTTCTTTATATCAAATGCTTTTGTAGTCAAAGGAAAACAACCTAGATAGAAAAGGAGATAATATAAAAGAAGGTAAAGTTGCCTTGTATGTTTGTGAGATGACAGCAACGTTGACTTGGACTGTCAAATGCGGTCATTCTGTGAACAGATTTAACAGGTCACCGTGACCCCTTAAAATGTAGGATTAAAATCTTACCACTAGATAGCAGTATTGTTTATCACTCAAGTGTTCTCTGCCTACGTTCTCTGTCTTCTCCAAGTCCTTCCTCTGGCAAAGTAAATTAACTTGATTTGTATCACTTGTTGTATCACTTAAGGTTGTCTGTTTAATTTAAATAGAAGACAGATGAAGAGGTCAGCAAAGCGACCTACTCTGATTTTTTGTAGGTCTTCTTTTGTGTAATAGCTCCTGAATATTTAATGAGCAAGAATATTTAAATTTGTACAGATGCCAATATAAACATACATATATAATATCAACTGCCACATTTCTATATTTCTCCTATAGCCTTGTATCTATAAGTTGGTATGTACACACATAAAGTTACATCTGAAACTTTACATCTGAGACTTTCATTTTTCCCAGGAGATAATAATTGGGTATTTCTGAAGATGCTACACATTCATCTAAAATACATCTATAGACTAGATATAGGTTTTAATTTTCTTAGTTGTTAAAATGAACATCTATTTCATTTCATCTTATAAATAAAGACTTGGGTTTCTTAAATATTTCTACAATGTCTATCAAACATAATATAGGTACCTTGGCCAATATTTGGAGTTTGTAATAGTGACTAGGGAATCTTTTAAATGTTTCAAAAATGTATGGTACTTTCTTTAGGATGACACAGTATAGTTCTTGACTTTGTTTGTGCTTTTCTGCATTCATGATTTCTGCTGTAATATCTGCAACTAGTTTTTAATTGATCCAATTGATAGGATAACTGTCATTGAACATTTCCAAAAGCATCATTAAATGAGTCAGTATTACATATCTGATACAGAATAAAAATAAGCTGAAATAAAGAAGAAGAGACTCATTTTTAACAGTAAAGTATTATACATGAATATATGTGAGACTAGATACGGGTCTCAAAATTATACTATCACAGTTTCTGATCTTCTTTCAAGGTTGTTTTTGCTCATTTGGACATTTTTGCATCCTTAGTGTCACATATGCTTGTAGTATTTTGAAAGAACAACAGTAGCTTTATATATATAGAAATCAGCTCCAAAACATGAAATTATTCAGGTTTCTTGAAAGGAGTTACAAATAGTCTTGAGAAACATACAATACATATAGACTACATAATTCTACGATTATTTTTCTATAGTGAGGAAATACCTTTGTAAATTTCATGCTTAGAGTTAGAAATGTCAGACAAGATAAGGCCAGGAAGGCATAATGCAGAGGGAAAAGTCCAAAAGTCAGAGATAATGGACAACAAAGTCCCATATGAAATTTTCAAGTTTTTTTTTTTTTTTTTTTTTTTTTTTCAAAGAAAACAAAAATAACAAAAAAGGATGAAAATTATATTCTCATAGAAGTTCTCATAAATAAATATCACTCTTCATCTTTTTTTTTTTTTTTTTCCTGAGAAATCTTATGGTGCTTTTATCCATGATAAAACTTTTCAACACAGTAAAAAAGTTTACAATATTTTTATTTATTTATTTATTTATTACAGTGTGTGTATAAAAAGAATTTCAGCACTCAAACTTCTCTTTTTTATTCAGGTGACTGAAAAATAAATTAGAGAATAATTCAGCCATCCCTGAATTACTGAGAAGATGAAGGATGCAGAAACTTTATTTCTCATCTACATAATTTCCTCTAAATACAATCTGTGTAATACTCATAGTTCATGCCCAAAGATACATCTGAGAGGAAAGCAAAACAAAATGCTTAAGGTACTCACAGAAACTGGTTTGGGCGGTATGTTAAATAAGAGCGATGTTAAATATTTAGGCTGGAGGTACCACTGCTTTGCAAACTCACAGCACACTGTGACATTGTGGGTATATGTCAACTTAGCGCTTGAAGAAATTGCAGTTTCCAATAGTGTGCACTCTTGGCATTGTGCCATTGGATATAGGAAAGCAAAAGATTATTCTGATGAATGAGGCTGTGTAGCTAATTTTGACAACAGCTATCACACTCTGGTATCCCCAAATGAGTCTCTTGCTATACACTCTGCTGCATGAAAAAGTCAAGATATACTTGTACCAGCCCTAGCTCTGATACACCACCATGGTCTACAAAGCCAGGGATTTACCAGTGGATATGAAGATTGTGCCAGGGTTGTCTGTGGATCTATATCGTAAATGATACACCTTCTATCTCATCCCTTTCTTCAGCCAGGCCCATCTTCTAAATATCCTCACTATTACAGTAAGTCCTGGATGAACAACAGAGCTTTCAGAGCTCAGACACATCCCTGACTCTAGACAAGACCAAGAAAGCAAACCATCATGGTTATATGCTGCCTTCAAATGCATAGGAATACAGATTGCTTTATAGATTGCTGCATTTCTGAGCATAGCTTTATCTGCACCCTTCATATAGCTCTCATTTCTTATTGTTAAGTTTCCGTTTATATGAAAAAAAATGAGATTGAGACTTTTCCAAATTACAATTCCGAAGTATCAACCAATTTACACAAACCGAAGGTGCAAATTTACAAATTAATTTTAACTTCACAGAAAAGTGTCACATGGACCAGCTCCACACATCACTCACTCACATAATCCCACTGACTTCAGCAAATACAGGCGTAAGTTATGCAGCAATGTCATGATTATGTTTTTCTGTTCAGTCAGACTGAGCATATGACTCACAGCAGTCAGCTTGATAAACAAAATCACGTTTTCCAGTCATGAATAATTAGTGATTAAACTTTGATGATACATTTGTCTATCATCTGTGACTCAAGGTGTGGTTTATGCCTATAGAGCTTAGTCTAGGATTTGGTCACATGGTACCTCTCACATATATTGCTTTGTAAATGTGTACTTAGTAATTTGCTATTCATGCTTTGTGGTAGATATTTAATTTATATTGTGCCATTTCTGCTCTCCAAAACTCTTTACCTTTAGAAAAGATTGAGACTAGATACACAAACAGGAAAACTGAGGTTTGATCAAACATTTGTGACATTTTCATTTATAATAGATACTCTTCTGATCAAAAATCATGATTCATATTGTGTGAATAAAGTTAGTACTAAAAAAAAAAAAAAAAAACAACAACAACAACAACAACAAAACTATGAATTGCTCAAACAGATGTTCACAGTTTCTCCCTATTCTACTTTAAATGACTTATGAAAAAAAAAAAAAAAAGAAGAAAAAACATTGATTTTTTTAACAGAACATGTCATTTATACTTCAAGATAATTTCAAGAGGTAAATTTTCTTTTTGTTTTTAATAATTTCTTTATGAAGTCCAATCTCTTCTACTTCTTATCACTATTTTCAGGACATACAAATAAAACTTGAATATTTCTATATTGTCACTTGAAATTAGCTTTTCTCAGTTATTACTTCACAATCATAATGAGATGATAATGTGTCTTTGTATAATTCAAGAGCCAGCTGGATGCTTCTTGTCCTGCTGCAGTAGCCTGATGTTAATTCAGCCGTTTCTTTTGATGTGAGAAGAGCTGTGTTTGATATTTGCTAATTTATTCTACGTGACTAGTCTGTTGTGACATAGCAAGTTTGGAAGACTGCTACTTCAAAATGAATGCAGTGCACTCCCATGTCATTTGCCCTGTCTAAATTACCTCTTACTAAATCCCATTTAAATGATCATAGTCATTTATCTTCTATTAAGTAGATAGATAGATAGATAGATAGATAGATAGATAGATAGATAGATAG
>NC_048895.1:52894968-52898053 GCF_011077185.1 Oxyura jamaicensis
TAGATAGATAGATAGATAGATAGATAGATAGATAGATAGATAGATAGATATTAAGCATTTGTTCTCTCTGTTTCACTCCATTGTAGGAAATTCCAAGAAGCCAGGAAGGTATGCAAACAAGACTTTTGAAAACTGTAATTGTGATTAAAGGAAAGAATGATATCTACAGAGGTAGCAGAAGAGTTAAAATACTAGGGGGAAAGGAGAATAATAATGCCTCCTCAGGTCAGAGTAATTCAGCATATCATGGCCTGAAGGAAGGAAAATTGAAGTTAATAACATACTATTGATGTTCCTTTAGTTTTATGTCTTTTCTATCAGCCTCATTTTACCTCCTTGCCTCATAGCTAGTGAGGTCATAATCCACTGGCAATTCTGATGTCTCTGAAATGAAGAACTTTTCAATGTCATGAATGGTGGCATAAACAGATATTTAGTGAGGAGGTAACAAAATAATTTTTTGTACCTCAGTCTTGTCTATGTTTGAGTTGGGGTTAGAGATGGGATTTCTGAAAGCTTTGCTATGTTACTGATTAATATTTTTGATAAATATTTTTGATATTTTTGAAAAAAAAAAACAAAAAACGTATCTAATCTGTGAGGCTTACTGGAAAAATATGAAAACCTAGCAGGACTTCTTGAATTTAAGCATTTTCATTTTCTTTTTTACTGCTTTTCTTTTTTATTTTCTCTTCTCTCAGAAAAAAAAAATAAAAATTCTTTTGCAAATGAAATAAAATGACACAAAAGTCAGGGGGAAAGCACGGTAAATCCAAAATATCCTAAATTCCTTTTTTCTTTTTTTTTTTTTTCCTTTTTTTCTTTTTTTCCCTTTGGTAGTTTATAGTAAAAAGGGAATTTATTTATTTATTTATTTTTAAGGAAGATTTTTAGTGTTCAGTTACAAAAATTACTTTCACTTCATGTTGACATGTTAATTCTTGTAGATTAAAAAAATGTAAATTACTTTTTTTTTTTTTGGCAATGTATTCTACATTTTGAGTCTATCTGACTACAAAATATTGCAAAAAAATTTGAAAATGCAAATTATTCTTCTCATGGCCACTGTATTCATGGTTTGGTGGACTCTGCAGTGGTCCATATCCATAGTTGTCCCCGCTATCCATTTTATTGAATTCATCCTCACAAGCCATCTTAGGTTTCAGGTGATGTGTTGCAGGTGAAATGGTGTAACAGGACCACAAGAGACCTGGTAGTGAAAGTCTTACTATGAAGCTCAATAACTATGGAAACACAGAGCCTTTGAGCTCTGTGTTTACCAGAATTCCCATTTTTTTTTTTTTTGGTCAAGACAGTTTCTGAGATAATATAAGTAGCTTGTCATTTTCATAACATGAACCTTGGAGTATGTGTTGCATATCTTGGTATTTGGAGTTTAGACATATCTGAATGTTAGGGGGTATAAAGTTTAATAAGACTGTGAAAAGAGTCCAAGTGAGTTGAGTTTTGTCCATATATACCCATACAGGGTGTTAGCTCTGGCTTAAGCCCATACACCATGTAAAAGTTACATTTTGCATGGGTCAAAACGGTGATAGGTTGTTTGGATAATCCGTAGACAGCAGTTGAGTTTTCTCTTTGTCCTTGTTTTATTCAGCAGTACTTGTGGAGCCTGACAGCTTTCCTAAAGAGTTCTTCCTCCCTCTGTATGAAGAAGGAGCTGGGATGAAAGTTTGGCATGTCAGGTTGCACAAAACCTAGTGATGAATGTATTAGTGATGTACAGGGCAGCCCCAGGAGGATGCTTTTACTTAAAAATTCACTTTCCCATTTTCTGGGTCTCCTATATTTACTGGATATAGCTGTACTCAAAACAACCCCTAGCTTGGAGGGAGTGTTGAATACCTCAGACACCTGAGCACTATGAGTTTGAGTTTCATTTGCAGGATCACTGCTCCCTCATACACACTGGGAAGTGCCTTTAAGAGGAATTTGTACCTTTGCGCATTTGTTGTTGAGTACTTTCTGAACTTGTCTGTCTGAAGATCTGTGAAAAAGGGAAAATAAACTTTTTTTTCTTATAGTTTTAGATGACATTAACATGACAATTTTAATATATTTTTATAATTTGGGGGGAGATTTAAAACAACAAAAAATGTTTTTCTTTATATTTATAGGGATTATTACAAGCATATTTCAGCTCTATTCCATTTTTTTTTTTTTTTTACCCAGCACATTATTTTTCCCCAAATTACCAACCAGCATGTGCCTCTGAGTTGCATCTTTATAATCAGAAAGGTTTCATTCTCTTAGCATGGCAATTATGTTGATTATTTCTATGTGTAGACAGACCTAGTCATGCTAATGAAGTTAATTACTTCTATCACATTAAAATGGTTGGGAGGGATTTGCCTAGGCACTTGCTGTGCCATTTGCCACAGCTGTCTGTGGGCTGGGAAGTATTGGACAGTCTGATTAGTATGATGATTAATGTTTAGAAGCACTCTGCCAGGCACCCAAAAGCCTTTGTATTTTTTTTTTTTTTTTTTTTTTTAAGGTATTTGAGAAAATCACAAATACTGACATACTTGTGTTTTAGAAAATAATTCAAGGGCTCTCCAAGATGTCTTGAAAACAGGTGAGCACTTGACAGAAGAGTTCCCTGTCTATTTGCCAGAATATCTCTGGGTACCTTTGAGTGGTCAAAAAACTGCTAAGGAAACTGTAGAATATGCTAGATTTAATCATGTTTTGACCTGAAAACTAGATAGAACATAGACTTAGAGACAAATAGAGATGTTCTATAAAATTAATTGGGATAAACAGAAAGATTGTTTTGTGGGCTGAATATCTTGATGACAGCAAGACTGACATAAAAGTGTTACATGGGTTGATGTTGTTAGAAGAGGCTGTTGGAGAGGCTGTTGGAAGAGCTACTGCTTCTGGTTTTTGTTGCTAGAGCTCCCGATAGTGTCTGTCCTCTTCTGGGGTAATTTTCTTCAAGACAAGACCGCACCAAATGTAGATATAATGTAAGCAGAACCCAAGAAGGATACAGTTCCAAACTATTCTTGTGATAATATGTACAGGAAGTTAAAATTAAAAAAAAAAAGGGGGGGGGGGG
>NC_048895.1:52898153-52952515 GCF_011077185.1 Oxyura jamaicensis
CCCCCCCCCCCCCCCCCCCCCCCCCCCCCCCCCCCCCCCCGAGAGATAAATCACTGAAGGTGGCTTATTTTGGTGGGTGTGAAGTTTTTAACTTGGGATATTTTACACAAAAATGCATACATAATTTAACAGAAAGAACATTATTTGAAAATATATCTTGGAAGACTAGTGAAATATCAAGATATTAGGCTTTTTCTGTCTTCCTTACGAAGTTTAAATTTAGTAGAGTTGACTCATCCCATTTTTGAGAACTGACTTCAAAAACAAAACAAACAATCAAAAAAAAAAAAACAAATTAAAAATGAATGTCAGGAAGAACCATGACAACCTAGGAGAATACCACAAATAAACTGACAATCTAAGAAAAATGTCTCCAGAAAGAACAAATGATAGAGCATAAGAATGGCAATCTACAACATTTGGAATCGGTCAATAACATTCTTTTCCCTCAAAGAAAAAGGAACATATTCACTAATGTTATTGTCAAAAAGTACCATCGTGATTATCACCTGATCTCTTTTATATTTTAAATGTAATTCTATGTCTTGTAAAATAATAGCTTTCTACTTTGCAAGAAGATTCATTCCAACAACAATTTTCAAAGAACTTTCATTTTTGTGTTATGATATGATAGTTGGTATGATATTATCAGAGAAAACTCAAGAAATACTACAATTAATATAAAAACTTGTCTTCATATCCAGTGGAATTCCTCCAAACTAGGAGGAATGCCAAATTTATTGGATTTCCCTGAGGATTATGAAATACTCAAAAATGAGGTGAAACTCAAAAAATTATGAGAAATGATCCTGGGTAGATTATGAGAAATGATGCTTATTATTATTGGGAAAATTATTATAATAGTATTGTAGAATATTATACTGAAGTAAGAGATCTTCTTCAAGACTCTTATACTGAGTAAGAGATCTTGATAATACCAGCTCTGGGAAGGTCTCCCAGTCCATAGGCCCAGAGATATCTTTAAGGTTGTGAGAGAGTGTCATCCATAGAAAGAAAGAACAACCTTTAGGGCCATTGTCTTTCAGAGGACTTGTAAACATGTCTTATCCTCTAAATCTGTCTAACGAATAACAAATCCCTGCTCTTGAGTGTTGCAGGGTCTATCCAGGAGTACCACAGCTCTGAGAACACATACTACCTGGTATACAAGAGCTATCAGGAGCAGAGCATGAGGCAGAGGTCTTCTGCCATTTACTACCTACTACAGCTATTCTTAGTATAAACTCTGCTTCTTCTCACCTTGACACATCTCATTCAGTCCACTCCTTGTGTCTCATATATATTTTCCACTTTCAAAATGTTGTTGGCTAATTGTTAAAACTATTGGTACTATAATTACTAAAAGTGTAGTTTTTAAAGGTTTGGAATACAACTCACTCAAACCTGGTTCCTTTTTCTACAAAGATTTCTTTCCATTAAGAAAACTGGTTATATTATCAGTCTTTCTCCATTTTTGTTCTATGCTAGTGTTGTTTAAAATTAAGATTGTTTTATTGTATAATCTATTAAGAATAATTTCCTTTCTCCATACAAAATAGCCGAGCATTTTTTTTCTCTTGTTGTTGTTCTGATTTTTCAATCATCCTGAAATTTTTGCTGTATCTGGCATGAATATTAGTGTTATTAACCATCCACTCTGAATTTTATGCAGCAGAATTTAATTTTGTATGTATTTCTTTATTAAATGTTTAATCTGCATGTCCTTCTTGTCCCTTAACTGCTTTTTTCTTTGCATTTTCTACAAGAGACAGATCCTTCCACTGAAATTATGAACACCCACAGATTATCTTAAAACCAATAGCTGTTAAGAATCTTATTTTTCAAGACCTAGAATGTTAGGTTTTTTTTTGGTGGTGGTGTTTTTGTTTGTTTTTTTGTTTGTTTTCCTTCAATGTCTACAGTAAGGGTAATGTGATTCTATGATTCTAATGTGTCATATTAAAATTAAAATACCTTAAAATAATAGGCATCCTGTGACTATATTCATGGAAATGACAGCATGAAATATTTCGCCATTAGGATAAATTAATCTTCCTTTACTTTCACACAACAGTTTCAATTTCTTTTGATTTAGGAGAAATTTTTCCAGTACTGAGCTGAGATACTATAGACAGATGAAAAGAGAAATATTCTTTCACTTGTATGACATGTTTCGCTATCTAGATGTATGGCATTAAAACCAAGCAGAAACAAAATTTAGCTTGTCATTTCTAAAGATGTCAAAAAAGCTGTGAAAAGAAATCTGTTAAACATAGTAGTAATCTGTTGGTCAGAAAGCATATTTCTGGAAATATTTACAAAACTGAGCAATTATAGAGACTTGCTAAATGAAGAAGTGAAATAACCAGATGTTCAGTATGTAACAAGGGAGGTGGGTGAAAACAGATGGAAACATTTCTATAGTCTAGACACAGGAATGTCCTGCTAGTTCCTCACTCAATTTCATAATGCAACAGGGAAGATCTCAAAGATCTGTTCTTAATCTCAGGGTCACTGGTATGATAAAACCGCACTAGTTTGTGTAGGCACTGAGCCATGAGCAAGAGGTGTGCCTAGAAATGCCTTTTCTAGCACTATCCAGATAGCCACACAGTTAAATATAGTTTCCTGGAGAAGCACCTGTTCCTATGAGTCTAGAAATGCTACCCACAGTGAGGTGCCTTGGCTTTCTTCTTCATGTCCATTATTTATTGAAGGAAGTGTAATGCCTCCAGTCAAGATGATTATTTGTCAAAGGACATTCACCTGAACTTAAAATCTGCCACCAGAGCTCAGTTCTTTTTCTCACTGATCAAAGGCATTATTGTTTGAATCCCTGTCTGTAGCAACATTAGCAATAAGAATTATAAACCCAAGGAAACAGAGGAACTTGGCTTTTCTTGTTGTGGAAGAGACAGGCAACAAAACAAGGCAAGAACAGAAAGACTTATACCACATCCTCTTTGATCACAATCGAATTCCTCTCACAAGATACAGATGCTGATAACACATGGCATTACACTACATTTCTACAAAGAAGTTACAGATACCAGAACCTTAATGTATTGGCCTATTGGCCTTTGCCTTTATATTACCTGGAGAGTTTGGAGGAAAAAGACATAGCTCTATCTTGATGATAAGCTGCTCAGCCAGCACAAACAAATCTGTATATCCTTCATCCTTCTACACCAGGAACAAACAAATTCTTATCATTTTTTTCCCCTGTACATAAATTTCTGCACTTCACTAGTTGTAAACACAACTATATAAAAACAATTCAACATTGTGTTCTGATTTCTAGCAACCTTTTTTTTTTTTTTTTTTCTCCTTAAATTTCATAATCAACATATTCTCTCTGGCGTTTTGACAATTCCTTAAATTACTCTTGCAGACAAAATACCTTGTGACCACCACAAATAAAAGAATTCCAGGATCAGTTCACTGGTAAAAGTTTCCTGTTCAAACACGAATAAACATGGCATAATTCAGTCCCTGCAGTCTAGATCCAGTCAAACAAAACAAAATGAAAAGAGCTTTTACAATAATTCTCACCAAAGCATATCTTTGTACTTCATGGAAATTTTTCAAAATTAGAAACATTTTGACAATCTCTATTTCTAAATTCTCTGAAGTACTTTAGTTTTGTAGGGTTAAAATCAAAAAACTGTTACTGTTCACTCTTTGCTTCTCTTTGCACCCAGCTGTTTCTCAACAGCAGGGAATCTGACTTAGGGCATCTGATTATGACCATGTGGCATTTTGCAAACTGAAATCTTTTTCCCCATAAAAGCAAATAGAGGTGGTAGCTGGGCTCATGGGGTGAATATTGGCACATGCTGACATGCTTTATCACTTAATTATTTTTCTGTCAAATTTCAAAGACTTCTAGCTATAGTTCATGCTTTTATTTTATTTTATTTTTATTTTTCAGTCTTCAAATCACAGCAACTACTTGAAATACAGTGATCTCAAGGAGACTATTCTGTTCATTTTGTACTTCTGAAGGGAAATAAATGCACTCTGGAGAAAATTCTTTGCTTTAAAAGTAAGCTCAAAGTTTTGTGGCTAAGAGCATGATAATACCAGCACAATTTTTCCTTCATATGAAATTTGTCAAGGTGTCCCCCCTCCACTTATGTAATTTTCTAGATATTTTGCTCAGTAATAATCTTTAAATTGCATTTAAATATATATATATAAAACACATGTAAAAGCTGTTTTGATAGGAAACTTCTACAGCAGATTTTGCTACCAAGCTAGACGGCATCTATGGAACTGGCAGAAGAAATCATAATGTTTTTAGCTGTTGTCCTAAGAACTCATGAGAGATAAGTGAAGTTCCATAGATAAGAGCCTACCTTTAACAAGGCCTTCACTGATCACATTTTCAAGATGATGTTTCTTTCTTCCTTTCTTCCTTTCTTCCTTTCTTTTTCTTCCTTCCTTCCTTCCTTTCTTCCTTCCTTCCTTTCTTTTTCTTCCTTCCTTCCTTCCTTTCTTCCTTCCTTCCTTTCATTTCCTTTCTTTCTTTTATTTTCCTTTCTTTTCCTTTCTTTTCTTTTTATTTCTCTACCATTCTCTCTAGTTATGCAGTATTTTTCTTGGAAAGACTTGCCAGATCTTGTCCATACTGTCCACTACCCCAAATAAATCCCTGTTGGTGTCAACGAAGTGGAGAGATTACTTCCCCTATTTAATAGGGAAAGTTAAAGTCTTGTTGAAGCATTCCAGAACTATGTTTGCATTGTAAGAGTAGTGCTTTTTTGATTCATATTGAGCTTGTAATTCGTGGAACTAGCAGATTTTATTGTGGAGGGCTTTCCCACCAGCTGTTCTCCAGCTAATTAATGTTGGTGCATGCTTTCTTACTTAAGTGTAAAACTTTGCATTTCTCCCTGTAAACATCTTTAATTCTGCCTTTTTTTTTTTTTTTTTTAAGTGACTCTGCAAGTCCTACAGCAAGTCTGCAGTTTATTCCAGCTTGGTGTCATTTACAAATGTAACAAGCATCCCCTAGCTCAAAACAAAGTCAGTAGGGAAATATTGAAGAGTACTGTAACTATAGACTCAAAAACTCAATAAATTCAATTTAACAGAAAAACTTCAATAATTATATTTCAGCACAGTTCTCCAATCAGTTTTGTACTCCTTTTCTTCTATTCAATTCCATACTTTAACAGTCCTTCAGTTTAGACTAATTCAGTCTCTTTTGCTTATGAGAATATCATGTGTGGCAAGGTACAAATCATCCTATTTTTATTTAAATGTCCATAATGCAGATGTATTTTCACCCATGCTGCCTTTCTTGTTCTTTATGCAGAGAGAGCAGGTGCTTCAAATGCAAAACTGTTCTGCTTTATTCTAAACGTCTTTTTTTAAAAAATATTTTTTTTTACATGATGATGTGAGTTGCTTTCTAGAAATATTTATTTATTTATTTGCCATTAAAACTGGAAAGGACGATTAAAAGAAATGTGGATGTCTAGACTGTGGATGGCTAGATACAGGCAAATTAACTTTACCCAGTCTCAGAAGTGTTAACCAAAGTAAAATTAACTCTCTTCTATCACTTGCCATGTTTGTGGAGTCTGCTGCAAAGATAATTTTTGTTGGATTGATTTAACTTACATAACAACAGATAACTTTGAAAATTATTACAGCTGAATTGATAGACTCCAAACCACTTATAACCTCCAAAAATTATCTTAGAAATGTTCCTGAAGTTATTAGGGTAACTAGTGGTATAAGCAAGTACTAAATACTTTATCCAGATATGTATTTTTCTTCATTTAAAAAAAAAAAAAAAAAAAAAAGAGAGAGATTCCTGTTAGCATGACATATACAATTAAATAGGTAAGAATGATAGAATTAAACAACGGAAAAAAAAATATATATATATCAAAATGACCTGACCCCTTTATCAAATCTTGCATAAATATTTGTTTCTCCCTAGCTAGCTTCTACTTTCCAGCCACAATTAGAATACAGTGGGGATTCATACAGAAGTTGTAATGAACAAAAAGCAGAGCTGATATATTTCATGGATATAAAACATAATTATGTATGCCCTAAATTAAAAATAAATAAATAAATAAAAATCATTGTGCACAAAAGAAGACTATTTTTTTTTATTTTTATTTTATTATTATTATTTTTTTTTTTTCTCCTGAGAGATGGTATTACAAACCACTCTAGTGGGTTTATGTGGCAAGGTTTTGGGAGCGGGCGGCTGCAGGGGTGGCCTCTGTGAGAAGAAACCAGAAGCTGCCCCATGTCAGACCAGAGCCAGATGGAGCTGTCTCCAAAAGGGACCCACTGCTGGCCAGAGATGAGCCAGGGAGAGATTCCGGGTGGGCCTCTGTAAGAGCAGATTTGAGACTAGCGAAAAAAAAAAAAAAAAAAAAAGCCGCACAACAGTAGTTGGTAGAGGAGCGAGAAACAGCCCTGCAAACACCAAAGCCAGTGCAGAAGGTGAGCAGGACATGCTCCAGCACCCAGATCAGCAGTTCCCCTGCAGCCTGTGAAGAGCCCCCTGGTGGAGCAGGCTGTCCCACTGCAGCCCATGGGTCCCACATGGAGCAGATCTCTACAGTGCAGCCAGTGGAGAAGGCCCCAGTGGAGCAGGTAGATGTGGCCTGGAGGAGGCTGCAGCCCATGGAAAGCCCCCGCAGGAGCAGGCCTTGGGCCGGAGCTGCAGATCATGGAGAGGAGCCCATGCAGGAGCAGAGGGTCTAGGGGGAGCTGCTGCCCGTGGGGGACCCGTGCTGGAGCAGTTTGATCCTGGGAGATGGACCCTGTGGTACCGAGCCATGTGGGAGCAGTTCTTGAAGAGCTGCTGCCCGTGGGCAGCCCCCACAGGATCAGTTCAAGAAAGATGGTTTCCAGAGGGAGGAAACTAAAGTTGGAGTAGGGGCAGAGTGACTGTGAAGGAGCAATGGAAACAAAGCGCTAGGGACTGACCGCAGCCCTCATTCCCCCATTCCCCTGTGCTACCCAGGGGGAGGAGGTGGAAGTGGGTGGATAGGTGAAAGTTTAGTTTTCTTTGTTTCTCACTTCTCTAGCTTGTTAGCAATAAGTAATAAATTTCTGTAATCTCCCAACACTGAGTCTGTTTTGCTCATCACTATCTCCCCATCCTTATCACAACCCTGGAGCCCTTTTCATTGTATTTTCTCCCCCTTTATCTTTGAGGATGGGGAGAGAATGGTTGCGGTGGAGTCCAGCTGCCCAACAAGCTAAAACCACCACCAGCATGTGATGTAACTTTCAATGTTTGAGCTTTCCTCAGAAAGACTGTTTACATATGGCCTGCAGAAATGCTACTGGTCACAAGGACATTATGATCTCCTAGGTGGATCCACACGCTGCACATGTGTGTCCATTTGGCAATAAAGCAAATGTTACTGACAAGAGGAAGGTCCATGGAGAACCATGAAGGATGCATTTTGCAGAGATACACCATGACTATGTTGTCAATCTTGACTACTGCTGATGTCAAGGGAGTAAAAACTATATGATTAAAAGAGATCGTTCTCATTTCTGAATCATCTATTCTTCTAAAAAAGTTTGCATACTCATTAATTCAGAACCTTTCACAATAAAAAACATTTACTGCACTTTATTTTTCTTAAGTATTTCTCCTTGAAGCTAAGGTAATTTAATGTTGTGTGAAGCATTCATTTATTGCTATGCATCAAAGATACCTATAAAACAAAAAGATCATTTCCACTTAACATAGAGAGCTCTTACTTTTTCCTCAACAAGTAATGTAGATTATTATTATGACTGAAACCAATAAGGGAATGACAACGTACCGAGTAACTTCACTGCTAGTCATTTCTGCAGGAGATTGGATTTATACCAAGCAGAACAGAGAACATAAGCATTCAATGCTTTTTGAAATTCAATCCATCTATTCACATAGATGAAAAAATATGTGGTAAAAACAATTATCTTAACTCATAATTCATTCTCAGAATCAAAGGGCACAATTCTCACAGTGATCGGGGCAACCTGCAATGCAGATAAAACAAATAGTTGCATGTAAATAGGAATAACTGACAACTGAGTATAAATAATAAAATTTGTGGATTTATCTTTCCTGTGAAGAAAGTATAGTTTTTCTCATCATCTGTTTCTCACAGGGAAAATTTACTTCCCTAGGGGGAAAAAAAAAAAAAAAAAAAAAAAAAAAAAAAGAGTGCTTATAGAAAGAAACTTCCTTTCAAGACATTTTCTTTGTTGCACTTATGAATGAATTAACAACAATAACAACAAATGCTGAATGTTGTGTATGTAAGAACTTTGAGTTCCCAGAAGAGGCATACTTTGGCTTTTACTTAAAAGAGGAAAAATAACTTTTCAGAAGGAAGCTCAAATATACAAGCAACAATGAGCTAAGTGCCAATTTGTCCTTTCATAAATATTTAAATTTTGGCATCAGATTATTTGTACAAAGCTGATTTCTTCAAAAGGTCTATAAACTTAAATCATAACTTAATTTTTATAGTTCTGTATCTGTCTTTAATTATATAAAACCAAATTCTGTGGGTCTTTGTACATATATATCTTTGATTTCTAATTCAGTGAGTAACTTCTGGATCATTTTGTATCACAGGTACAGGCTCTATTATTAAAAAGAATGTGTGAAAGTACGTGCACAATAAGTGCACAAGATGTGAAGTATAGTATAGACAAATTAAATCTGCAGTTTAAAATATTCAAAAGAACATGTTAATTGTAGTAAACATTTTTCAGAGCTCTTCTGAAACATCATCAAGTTGTTATATAGGTATATAAAAAAATAGGGATATAAAGACATACATTTATGTATGTGGATTACTTTCATTTCATCATTATGATTAAAAACCTCCCCTACTTTAACATGGGCTAAAAGAACATTGAAATACCTGAAGGAAAATGAATGGGCCAAACAGGACACATAAACAGTATTCTGTGATTTCTGAAGAACACGGAGGATGTCAGATTAATGTGTTTAAACTCAGTTCCTGTAATATTGTTGACAATTTTATTGTTGTTGTTGTTTTGTTTTGCTTTTTTTTTGTTATATTTCTGTGAAAAATGTTGCATTAATTGGAAAATTTTTCTAGTACCCCTCTTTTATGTTCTACTTAAAAAACTTTAAATAATAACATCAAAACCACTATTTAACTCCTATATTTTTGCATAGCAACAGAAGATTTATTTAAAAAAAAAAAAAAAAAAAAAAAAAAAGCTTAATTTAACATTTGTTGCAGCCATTGGTTCATTAATGGGACAGGAATCCACTGAAGCAGAGCCATACAGCACATTGTGCTTGTTTTGCTGCTTTTCATTTAATTAAGCTTGAATTTAAATTCTAAATGAGAAAAATATATATATATATATATCAATTTTATGTCCAACAACAACTTTTTAATGAATGTGGCAAGCATAAAAGTGATTTTTGATAGGGTTCTTCTAATTTAATATGGGATATTTTTCAACATCTTCTTCTTGATTACTATTAGTATGTTAGGAGAAATGGATGATGAAATTTGTTCCAAACAGCAAAGGAAAACATAAAATCTTTTTACTGGGTGGGGAAAAAAACAAACAAACAAACAAGTGTATATCTAGCACTATGAATAGGAATATCAGTAAGAATAGTCTAAATTAGAAACTTACATTCATCCTGTGAAACAAAACTAATTTAAAGCACTATTTGATATGGTGAACAGCCCCGAAAAGTCTTGAGTGAAGAAGTCCCCCTCTACTCAATGCCGGTGATGAGTGCTGTGTCCAGTTCAGGGAACCTCAGTACAAGAGATGTGAAGAGTCCAGCAAAGGGCCACAAAGATGATGAAGGGACTGGACCACCTCTCCTATGAGGAGAGGCTTAGAGAGCTAGAACTGTTCGGTCTGGGGAAGATAAGGTTAATGGGGATCTTAGTGCGTATAAATACCTGATGGGGTTGGTTCTTTTCAGTAGTGTCCAGTGACAGGGTAAGAGATGATGGACACAGGAATACATTTAAACAGAAGAAAACGCTATTTTATTCAGTGAGGTTGGTCAAACAGTGGCACAGGTTTCCCAGAGAGAGTGTGGAGTGTCTCCATCCTTGGAGATATTCAAAGACCAACTGGATACAGCTGTGACCAACCTGCTAGCAGGTGGCTGTGGTTTGTGCATGGGGGTTAGACTGGGTTCTCTCCCAGGGAGGTCGTCTCACCTGTGTTCCACAGTGCCTATAATTCCATTGTTATATATCTGACCATCATCACTTATGCAAAATGTCTTCTAATGGATATCTGAATAATACTTTTTAGTAGATATAATACAGCATCATTTAAAGAGATGGAGATGTGAAGGTATATTTAGGGAAAATAAAATTAAAATTGAAAAGCAGATGTTCAGTCATACTGCCTTATTATCTTTACTTTTACTTGCTAAGGTAGACAGATTGAAAACTAGCTCCAAAGACATAAATTATTCTTTGTGAACCAAGTTCTCGAGAATATCCTTGAGGGAATGTTTTGGACTATACAGTGAAGGCATATAAATGTTTTCAATAGCAACCAAAATCTTTAAGCTTCATTGTGGCTAACCTCAAATTAAAATAGTGTTCTTGAAATATAAGAAAAATCATTAAATCTTTGGAAAGACTTAAAATGTATCTTAGGAAAATTCTCAAAGATATCATCAGCTTTTGGTTTTCCACTTCAGCCCCAGGACTATCTTAGTAGGGGGGCAGAAATCTAATCAAGCAATTCTTGTTTTTATCTAGTAAGATAGTGTGAAGTGACAAAGAATTTTATATACAGGGAACAGCAACAAAGCAGGAAAGACTGAATCATAGAATCATAGAATCATAGAATCATAGAATATCCTGAGTTGGAAGGGACCCTTAAGGATCATCAAGTCCAACTCTTGACACCGCACAGGTCTACCCAAAAGTTCAGACCATGTGACTAAGTGCACAGTCCAATCTCTTCTTAAATTCAGACAGGCTCGGTGCAGTGACCACTTCCCTGGGGAGCCTGTTCCAGTGTGCAACCACCCTCTCTGTGAAGAACCCCCTCCTGACGTCCAGCCTAAATTTCCCCTGCCTCAGCTTAACCCCGTTCCCGCGGGTCCTGTCACTAGTGTTAATGGAGAAAAGGTCTCCTGCCTCTTGACAACCCCTTACGAGGAAGTTGTAGACTGCGATGAGGTCTCCCCTCAGCCTCCTCTTCTCCAGGCTGAACAGGCCCAGTGACCTCAGCCGTTCCTCGTACGTCTTCCCCTCCAGGCCTTTCACCATCTTCGTAGCCCTCCTCTGGACACTCTCCAACAGTTTCATGTCCTTTTTATACTGTGGTGCCCAGAACTGCACACAGTACTCGAGGTGAGGCCGCACCAGCGCAGAGTAGAGCGGGACAATCACCTCCCTTGACCTACTAGCGATGCCGTTCTTGTTGCACCCCAGGATACGATTGGCCCTCCTGGCTGCCAGGGCACACTGCTGGCTCATATTCAACTTGCTGTCTACCACGACCCCCAGATCCCTCTCTTCTAGGCTGCTCTCCAGCATCTCATCGCCCAGTCTGTACATGCAGCCAGGGTTTCCCCGTCCCAGGTGCAGGACCTGATTTCTGTACAACTGATATCATTTTCTTTACAAAAGAAATATATGATGAATTTTCTTTTCCACTGATTTTATATCTTTTCTGGTAAAACCATGCCACAGCTTTGCCTTTTATCCAATTTATAAAGCTGCGTATATTTACGTAGGACTGAAAATAATTTGCTTTCCACATAATAGCAGAGGGATGATCAGGGAATATATTTCATTATTTGAAGGTGTATGAAGAAAAATATTCATGTGCCTTACAGACAATATTTGAAAAACAGTACAAATCAAAATGGAAGAGGTAAGGAAAATACTTCCGGGAACAAGGTATTCAAAATACCACAAAACCCAGATTGCTCAAAAATAACATCCTAATCTAACAAAAGCTAGTGAAAGCAGGGATTATTATTTATGTGACAGACTCTGCTAAGACTGCTCACTGGCAGACTTAGAGAAGAGTAATGTCTGGGATGTCTCCATACTAAGGAATAGCCCAGCAACAGTACTTCTGCACGTCCTTCAAAGTGAAATAACAAAAACAGCTTGGCAACAACATCAACTGCTTCTTACTTTCCTAGTATTAACAGAGAAATACTTACTTGCAGCTAGAAGGGGATAACCACTGACATCCAGAAATTCTCTGTTCTCTGAGTAGTTATGAAAATGGAGTAAGAATTATCCATGACATATATGTAATTCAAGAATCAATTAATCTCCATCTTAAGACTTTTAAACAGCTAACTATTTAATATTTCCCAGCACTCCTAACCTGCTTTTATCTCTTTAAGTTGTAAATTCTTTGTACCAAACATCACCCTTCTTAATAAATTTATTAATTTAGTTATTTATTTTTTTATTTATTCTGTACAGTACCTAGCCATCTCAACTGAAACTAAATCAGGAAAAAACAGTTCTGTGTTATTTGTCAGTAAGCTATCAGAAAGAAAATCAATATCCAGGCACAGTTTCATAACCATTTCCATCTCTAAAAGCATTTAACATAAGCTTTCTGAATATCATATTGATAGGCACCTGGATCATTGTACTGGATTTGCAGAACAGTAGTTATGTCATATGTAGGCAATATGTATTGTCCTTCTCACATCCAAACTCCAATGAAGGCAAAGGAATGGAGGATTAATATTTACCTTTTCCTGTTCTGACATTCAAATTAGATACAATTAAGCAAACTTAATATTTAAGGAAAGCTAAGCTGCCTGGTTTGTTATAATGGAAGATGAAGATTGTCTTTACACCTGGATAGCAACTTTTTTTAATAATAATAATAATAATAATAATTTTTACTGTTTATTTAAGATTTTTTTTTTATTTTTATTTTTTTCCTAAATCTCAACACAGCTCCATTTCTTTGCTATTTAATCCATTATGAAGGGTAGTATTTTTCTCTTTACCACCAGCAAGAAGCTAAGCACTATCTGAATGCAACTGTGAGCTCCATTTTATTTTGTGAACAACGTCTTGTTTGTTGCAATTTTCACGATAATCTTCATTTCCTTTTCTAGTCTCCTTTTTGGATTTAGAGCTACTTATTTTGTAGCTGGTTATCCACAAATTAACAAACTTTTAAATAATTTCATTTCTAATTTATTTTTTCCCAAGTGAAATAAAATAGTTTGTATTGTAAGAGGAATATGATACTACCTTACTTAATGTCATGGATGAGGAAATTTTAACAGAAAATGTTAAAAGAAAAAAAGTTCTATCACCACGTGTGAAAGGAAGCTCCTCTGTTGTTGCATGCCAGTAAACCAGATCAAGAAGATGGAAAGGAGTTTGCAGATTTTAACTCTTGATCTTAACTCCAGGACTCACGGTAAGAGTGATATAAACCAGCAGAAATTTCACACAGAATTTCTATTGCTGGTTTGTTAGTTTGTTTGTTTCCTTCTCAGAGTTTTCTAACTCTCTGAGGCTTCAGAGTGCTGCACCTTCAATTTAGAAATTCCTCATTGAAATCTGCCTGCTTTGCTTGCCAAAGGGGTTAGGTGTACATTGTGAATCTTGAGCCAGGGGTCCTTTATGGAGCACAGCCAGGCCTCCAGCTGGCTGAGACTGCAGGTAGTCTAACTACTCTAGAGCTAAGAGTTATATTTTCTTTTGTGTGTATTTACATACAGCAGAATTGCAGCAGTGCTGGGTGTGAGCTGAGCATGGCTTTTTTATTTGGACCTCACATTGTGGCACACACTTTTCATATCAGGTGGCCAACCTGCAGATATTTAGTCTGTCTCCAGTTTCACCATTCAAGTCCAGTACAGCTGCATTAGTTCTGCCTTAAATCTTCTCAGAGATGTAGGTGATGATTCAGTGAGCATACCCGAGGAAATTCAGGACTAGAAAAATCAAGCAATGTGAAAGGACTCTTACAACAGGAACAGTATGACAAGGTGAAGTAAGGAAAAGCATATCCTGTTTTTTCTGTCCTTACCAACATTACTGTCTTTGTCCTTTTGTTTTGAACGTAATTCAAACGTACTGTTAAACAGAATTAGACTGAAGTGATATGATTTCAGTATAATGGGGACATTGTTCTTGACATTTTATTTTTTAATTTTTAACAATGAAAAGGTAATAAAAATTAGTCTGTTTATTTTCTTTGTTCAAGGCCAATATAAATTATGTTTTAATCTAGATTACAGTTACTTGAAGAGGGTGACATGAGTTGCATTAACTGTCAAAGGTCTGTACATGATACCTTTAATAACAGTGTTCAGTGAACAGAGCAAGCTCAAAATGTGGCTTGATTTCAGCACATTCAATAATTGCCAAAGTCTCCAATTTTGTGGAGGGCATTTTTATAGTTGAAATCACCAGGAAAGTTAAGCACATGTGTACCTAGACAGCAATAGAGAGCAGTGATTTTAAAGGAAAAGGAAGGAAGGGAGGGAGGGAGGAAGGAAGGAAAGAAGGAGGGAGGGATAATCAACAGTAAGATCAGATCTTTCCTTATTTCCTTATTTATAGTTTCAAGTTATCAAAATGATATATATATGAACACTGACTTCAGTTTCAGATAAATTTTCTTTGAAACTAAACTTTGAAATTACTTTCCTGGATAATTGTTTTTATGGTTTCACTGTTGTTTTTTTGTTGGTGGTGGTGGTGGTGTTTAGAGTGGTGAATGTTTCCTATCCATTCAGGGAAAATGGCAGTAACAATTTTTTTTATCCTTTTATTTGTTTCTTTTTAGGACTATTTAATATCAATATTTCAGTATTTCGGAATACTTTAAAATACAGTTTGCTGCTTTCTTTCTTTGTCATTAATGAATGTTTATATCAACGGAGTCATGTACTCTTTCCTCACACTGTTCACTTCAAGAGTGTTGTAGGTATATGTAGTTTAAAGTGAAAAATGAACACAGGACTTTAGAAAATTATCTGGTTTTGGCCACAGTAATTCAGAATGATTCCTGGTTAAAGTGGTGCACAGGGTTATACACAATTTTGACTACTTTCTAGTCTAATATTTTACCCTTAGGAATCAGAAATCAAACGGTAAAAGTCAATCTGATGACATGCTGTTGCTAAATTGTGTTTCACTGGGAAAGTATATTTTTAGTCAATACTCCGCAGGAAGAACGGTGACTGATGTTTCTATAGATATGGAGAAATAGCAACTATGTCTTTCTTGGTTACAAAGCTCAATGAAATGTCAGACATTATGCTTGATCCTCTACAGCCTTGTACATTTTTTAGTTTTCTACATTATTCTGAATCAATAGCATTTTTCAGCCAGTTTAAATAAGTACAAATAGCCCCATGAGGCTGTTGGAAATCAGTCTCTTTTTATGCACAGAGTGCTAAAAAGCAAATTGAGAGGGAACTCTGCTGTGAGCTCAAAATCAGTTCATCTTTCAAATTTCAAGGGAATGACAGTGTATCTTGTAAAATCCTAGAAAACTGTAAGCATGGAAATATAAGCAAAGGAAAATTCTCATTATGGAGCAATACAGACACAGATATATAGATTTTAAGAAACCAGCATGAAACAAACAAAACAGTTTAAGACAACACAAGGAATAAACATAGCCTTGAGTACATGTCTGTTATACATTCTTTTCTGAGTATGTTACTCACACCTTAAGAAAGTTATTTCACTGTTATTTTTTAGTCAGTGTTAGTTTAAGTTATTGATGTTTACCTTCAGGAGCTATCAGCAGGAGTAGTCAAGTTTTTAATTCTAACAGCAGTCCTGCAGTCCTGATAAGCATCCTCAGGAGATGGCATAGAGTGCCAACACTTCTGCATTCTGTCCCTTTGATGTAGGCATAATTACATTAATTTTAAGAACAGTGGCAGCTTAAGTGTCTTGTTAGTCAATATTTAAATTTCATTCTTCTTAGACATGATTTATATGTTGTAGCTGCTGTGATTTACATTTATTCTGTAGTACTAGGCTTCAGATACCATGTTTCAGTTCTAGCTCATGAGTCTAAAAGGAAATTCGTTAATGTTTAGGCCTTTTTATTCCTAATTGTATAGTCTAATTTCATGGGTATTCAACCTAAATGTATATTAAATCAACAACCAACTTTATAAAACATCTGGGATGGCCATGTCCCCTCTATAAAATTAGATTAATTAGATTAATTCTGTATTTCATTCAGTCCATCTCTCCTCTTAATGTAGCTCTTAATTCATATCTCATCCTCTGCAACTTGTTCCAGACAATATAAAATTATTCCTCAGATTCTGAAGGTACACAAGTATTCTTTTCTGTGTTGCAATACAAACTAGTTTCTTTTCTGCTTCCTCCATATAAAAATATCAAAGATTAAGTACCCCATGGTTCTGGAGGATGTCCCACTGAGACACACAACAACAACAAAAGATCTCTTAGAATTCAGTAAGTAAAAGCCATTTAAGTCAGCGAAGACATTATCGTTGGTGGTCATAGAAGTAGGGAAGGATGGCAGGCATTCACCAAGCCAAACTCAGGTGGTGTATGGATAACTGTACAGATATAAGCTTCTAAGTACTGTGTGACTCAGCCTGCTGTTCTTGTCACCTGCTTAATCTCACCCATTTTTTTCTCCCCAGCTGTTCAGCAAGGCTCCTCTCCCCCTGGTGCTCCATCAAGGCCTGTTTTCAGGCAGGAGCACAAAAGCATTCACTGTTAAATTGCCTTCAGCCTTCCTGGCGCTCCTGTTAGAGGAAGCTTGAAGAGTTTCCTCAAGACACTCTGCATCTTTTCTTAACACCATCACTCAGTACATATGAAGATTTGAGGCATTTGTGGCATTTGTCTCTCATAGCAGCAGCTTGTCTATTAGTGCCTGTGGACATGTCAGAAGAGCCAGAGAGGACATTACTGCTCAGCTTGTTCTGTTGCTGTACAGGTAACATGTTTAGTGAGGGGATTTCTCTCACCTAATTTTACCTTTCTTTTCTTTTGCTCTCAAAGATATTTTTAATTGTTTTTAATGATACCTCCAGTAAAACTTTTCCCCACAATATCCAGTTCCTCAGTTTGAATCCACATGACTTTCCTGAGACTATTTGCAGACCTGTCCAACCATATGTTTTTCAGATATTTTTTAACGTTTCAACATTAGATCTACAGTGAGGAAAATATATCCTCTATTTGAATTTTTACAATTTCAGTATTCCGAGGGCCTGAAAAGTCTATTCTCTCATGTCACTGCCAAAGTATTGTTCTTCCTCAGTTTTCATGTAGGGGCTTGAATTCTTTTGTGGAAACGAAAATCTCTCACTTTCAGTTTCTCACTTACTCTATCTTTTCTTTCCTTTCTCTGTCTTTTCTAGGGGATCTCTTTTTTCCTTTCCTTTATACTTTTCAGTTCACCTCTTTTCTTCTTTTAACTCTTCTTCCACTTTCTGCTTTATATCTTCTTTAAGTTCTACCATAGGCAAAATCTTTCCTATTTTCTGTGTCAAGATGTGCGCAATTAGCTCTTTTTTACTGTTTATTGGGAATCTAAACTCAGTACAAGAAAAAAGTTTGTACTTCATTCAGTCATTAGAGAACTATTAACTTGAAACACATGTATAAACAAGAGAAAGAAACAAGAAATTTAAAAAGTGTGGTTAATATTTTTTTTCCCCTGAAGAATAACTACATTGTCCTATAAAGAGTCTTGTTTGTACATAGTTCTGTCACCATTTCATCTTGTTTTCAGTTTATAACTACAAAGTCCTGTTCTTTAAAGTGTGGTGTACATCCTTGATCTTCTATAGCAGCAGCAAAATTTCCCACTTTTAAGTTTTTGTTAAGAAACCTTCTCTTTTTTTTTTTTTTTTTTTAATGAAAGTCCTTTTATGCTCATTAAACATCTGTCCAGATTCAGGAAAGAGGGAAAGGAAAAAGAAAAATTAATATAATATGACTATATATATTCTCAGAAGTCATGTTAAGGAAGTCCTCTGTAATTAATTCTTTATTATAGGCTCCCTTTTTAATTGTTCAGAAACCAGACCCCAAAAAGTGTTATATAGCTTTCACAGAGGGTAGCTGATTTGAGAAGTAAGGAATGCTGGCCTTTCATTTTGCTATGTGCTCTCACCTAACTGAATATTAATTGGAAATAGATGTGTGTTTTATGATAATCAACTGATATAAATGCAGGTTGGTTCAGAGAACTGCTGGAAGAATTACGTCACAAGGGGATTTCATGTGTGCTTCAAACATAGCTTGAACAAAACATTTTTGAAAATGTCATGTACTTCTAGTCTTACAGAAAGAAGAGACAGATGGGAACATCAGATCATCTAGGCTGACCACAGGTCAGTAAGGTTTACACAAATAACTCATTATCTAATCTAAAGATTTATTTAAACCAGATGTTTCTGTTCTCAAATTGCCATGAGTAGAGGGAAAGACAGACTAAAACACTGTCTGTATCTTAAGCTCTGTTGTTGGAAAACTATGGTAAGATGATCCCAGCAGGCAAATCATACCCAATGTTGCAAACCTCTTTTGCCTTTTTCTGTTTCCTCATACCATGTCTACCACACTTGGGAGAAAATTTCTTTATTTTATCCAAAGTGTTTATCCTTTGCGTAAGCTTGAACACATGAGCTATGCACTGCAAAGTCACTCTGTGTTGCAGAGTTGTTCCATACTACTTGCCATTAACGTTGATCAAGGAGAAAAAATAAATAAATAAATAAATAAATAAATAAATAAATAAATAAATAAATGGCACTTGCTTGTTTGATTTTTGTTTACATTAAAAAAAAAAAAAAAAAAAAAAAAAAAGGAAAAAGACTGGAGTTCCTAGACTGGAGAAAGAAATTTCCCTGAAGGCTGATCAGAGTGGAGAGTGAGTGAGGAGAGAAGCACAGTGTGAAGTTTGGATCCCCTAGCTCCTGTGGGAAGAACAAGGATAAGAGACTCTGCAGAGACTTGAAAGTCTCTGGAGAGATTAAGTCTTTATTAATACTTGTGATATTGTTCTCTGGCACTGCATTCAGCTGGCATGGAACAGCCCATTTTTGTACTCTGGCACTGCATTCAGCTGGCATGGAGCAGCCCATTTTTTCACTATTAGGCTCTTTGACCCCACAAAATAGAGTGGCCAAGCCCAGTGCATCTTCTGGGAATGGTCTTTGGCTGTGCTGGCTCTGGTAATGTATCTGTGATTTGTTGGGTATAACCTTGGTTAACACAGAGCAAAAACAGCCACCACTCCAGCAGTTTAACATTGAAAATGACGGAGTCCCAGTGCCACTCTCTAGAGCAGTTTCATGTAGGCTCAGTCTAGGGATTGGAAAGGGTGACAGGGAGCAGAAAACCTGAGGTTAGAGAAAGAAATTCGCTAGGTGGAAGATTTCTGCTATGTAGAAGTTGCTGTGTAACTCCCTACAAATAAGGACACGAACTTGGACTGTGAGGGAGATATGTACATTTCATAGCTTTAATTTTAATTTCCATTTAATCTTTCTTACTCAATTGCAGTTCATGGTATTCAAAAAGTAATAAGTTCTATTTTTCACATAACATGTTTTTTTTTCAGTTAAAACGCTTCTAGAAACCACTGTAGTAGAAGGCAGATTTACATAAACAATCCTGCCATCTAGTCCCAACACCTCTCTTGCCTGAGAAAGATTAAGAGAAAAAAAAAATAGACGTTCCACAGACCACTTGCATATGGGATAAAGTAAGAGTCTTTCTTGTTCCACTTGAACCCAGCTCAGTCAAAATTGTGTGTGATTCAAAAGTCTAACAATACAGATTTCAATTCACTTCTAGCAAGATACTTTCATTTTCATATTAGGGGACTGTAGGATGGTATTTAACTTTTTTTTATTATTATTTTTATTTTTTTTTTTTGGTTGAGAATAATCTGGGATTTAATTTCCACAACCTTTCTTATTTACAGAAAAAATTAAGACAAGGTTAGGGAGGAACTACCATCAGACAGGGTGGTTTGTGGTGTATAAAACAAGACCATACTCCAATCCTTGCACTGAAAGTGCTTCACATATGGCTAAATAAATCAAAATAGCAGCATAACACTTTAAAGCTCCTTTTTTTGGATGATTTGAAATATAATGGTCTGTGAACATTTACATTACTAGTGCCACAGCTTCAAGTAGCTCACAGAAAAGAAATCCGTATTTATTAAAATTGATATAACAGTTTTGTGAGTTTGTTTTGAGTCAGTCACTGAGCCTACATGTAATAGTGAAGTCAATAGGGCTCCTTTTCCTGACAGGACAGACTTTGTTTAGGCTGTTTTACAACCAATTTGAATTCTCCAGCAAAATAGGTCTTTTTTTTTTTTTTTTTTCTTTTTTTTTTTTTCCTTTCACTTCAGGCAGGTGTTTGTTTCCATTTATTTTTGTTTGTTTTAAGTAAATGGCTAGGGATGAGAAATAATTCTGGAGATAGTGTAAAATTTTAAAGACTATATCTTAAGAGGCATGTCAAATTCAGAGACCCAAAATTAAAAAGTGCACCATATGGAAATGTCAAGATAAGGTTAACATTAACAAACCGGTTATGAAGGCTTGTATACAGCCTCCATAGTAGTCCTCAATAGTCCTTCAGAACAAATGGCAAGTGACAAGCAGCCAAAAGATCACATTACATTTTCTCTTTTTAATTTCCAAATATTTGAAAGGCAGTGATTTCCTTAGTTTACGATAAGTGCTAAGATGGAAGCTTTTCTAAACAAGTTTTTGATTTCACAGCATTCCTGACAGGACAGCTACCTCTCATTCTCTCAGTATTTTTCTATAAAACAAATAATCTCTGTTCTGGCCAATACCATTCACAGAAGTAAGCAATGCATACTCTAAAGCTGAACTGAGCTGGTGTGGAACAGTTTGGAGATTGCCTGCCTGTTTTATTTACCTTTTCTGACTCTTTAGTCTCCTGGGGCTCGTTTGCCTCCACTGCTCTTGTCACTTCATCCTATTGTCCATTGCACACATAACTTTGAAAGAGAAAAAAAATCTCAAGTTTTTCTTAGAAGGTACTTCAAGTAGGGCTCGGAAGGCTCCTCTGATAGAACTCCAGCAGCCAGGAAACCTGGAACTGTGCTGTGACTGAAAGATTTCTAGGCAAAGTCTGAGAGATACAGTATAACTACATAGCCCAGCAGATCAGAAACTAGTTTTTTTCTGCTCCCACTCAAGCAACCAATTTTTAAAATGCTGGGCTTCACCCACTTATGGATTCTGGTAGAAGCTACTATAAACATGACACATCATTACCTGTAGATGTAATTCTGCTGTGATATTTTTTCACTTTGATTAATATTAATCATACAAGCTAGGTTTATTATTTATGTCAGTGTCACTCAGATAGCAGCAGTGAGGTTTGTGATACTACTCACCTTGCCAAACTTTCTTCCACCAGGGAATATCATATATGTTGGGAAGCAATTCACATAATATGATCATCTCAATGACAACGAAGCAGTAAAAGAGAATTAAAGATGACTTTGAATCTGGTGCATGCCTGAAGGAGTAAGAACAGAACAGGAACACACAGTTGGATTACTTTTGTTTACAGCAACGTTTGAATTATGATTTACAGTTGCATGGGAATTCTGATCCATTGCAAAAATAGTCAAGATGGAAAATAAATACCTTGTATGAAATCAAAATAAGTCTTTGAAAAATTACATATGATACATATGATAGGGAACAAACAAACAAACAAATAACAACAACGAAAAAAAACAAAAAACAAAAAAGAAAAGAAAAAAAAAAAAAAAACACAGAGAGCCTCAGAGAGTAATAGGCAACATTTGTATGTGATTTTTCTTTGAGACTTTTAGGTCATATCCTGAGTTATGTTACTTCTTTAGTGCTAACCGAGCAATAAAAATGTAAAGCAAGTGTCAGCATGGTATTTTATCATTTCTTTATAATCTGTATTTTTTACTAATATAAAAATATTATATTCCTAATTCCTATATTCCTAATCTTAAAATTTTATAGTTTTACCAGTCTTCTTTCAGTTAAACATTTATTTTCAGATATTTTCAGATATATTTCAGCATTCTCAGGTTTGTTTCATGCATCAATTACTACTAGTAATTTCTAAAAGACTAGTAATTATTAGTCTTTTAGGATGTGCATATTATGTGATTTAGTTTTATGACCATTCATTATTTTCATTATGCTAGTACAAAATAGATTAATAAATATTGCAGACAAATCTCTCCAAGTGTCAGTCAGAACTTTCCAGATGCCATTAAAGTTAATAAAGGACTTTCTATTAACCTGAGTGAGAAGTGCTCTGAGTCCTGACAGAGTAAATGAATTTGTCCAATTTCATACCAAGATGGAGTCCTCTTGTTCCAGGACCTGCCCGGTGCAGTGGTAACCTCAGTGGTGCTGCAGGTTTGTGAGAAATGCTGCATCCTGAAGGCTCACTGCTGTAGTTCAGTCTCTCTTGCTGATCATCTGCAAGTAATAATGCTGAAAGACACCCTTGTATCTCTTTCTTCCCTCTGCACTAAAACTGCATGGAGTTGCTACCTATTGTATCCTGCAGAGCTATCATAGTTCCAAAACAAATGTAATTTATATGTAAAACTTCTTCTATGTATCGGTGTCTATAGTCAATTAAATTATGACCAAAAAAAAAAAAAAAAAAAAAAAAAAAAAAAAAAGACTGTGCCCAATAAAACTGCACACAAATAAAAATGTCTCTGTGCATGACAAAATTTCTATGAAGTGGGCCATATCTCAGCCCTGACATAATGACATAGTGTAGAGAAATACAGACCTCGTACAGTAAGAGAGGAATCATGTAGTGAAGACTCAGGATGTGGAGTGGAGGAGGGTAGGCACATGTTTGGTGCTGGAAACCCCACAGCCATAAAAAAATCACTCACGGACAGTCAAAAAAAAAACTGCAGACCCAAACAGTGCTGGATTGAGTATCTAGCAAATGCAAAAGGCATCATATGTAGTAAATGCAACATAGAGCTGCAGAACAAGCAAGAAAGAGCAGAGGTTTAAAAGTGTGATAGCAAACACAGAAATTACTCCAAGTGTATCCTAGAGTAAGAAGAAATTATCAAAATTAACACCACTTTCCTCCCAGAAAAGAACTCAGGGTGCTGACAACTGGCTGTAACATGGCAAGAGTGTCATCAAATTGAATCCACCACCACAGGACCCAGACAAGTAGGGGAAAGGGGACCATTAACACCCAGAAAAGTCGTAGGAGTTAAGATGTATGTGTATAGCAATTCCAATTGTATTGTTATTCTTTATTTTTCTGTAATAGCCAGATCTGGACTGATTGAATGATTAGGTCCTGAAGATTTCCATTATAAAAACAATACATTCTTAGCTTTAGGTAGCTATACATAATGTGTATTTCTGCTTTCCCCATAAGCAAGATGTTGAGTGTCATACATGTTCACATCAATAACACAAGGCAGTGATTTCAGTGGGGTTCAGGACTTCACGCATGGTAGGCCAATTTTATTTCACTACAGCCTCCAGTTCATGCTAACTTATGTAATCATGCATTTCATCCCATCTACCTGCAGGCACAGCATGATTCAAAGCATGTGTGTGACACTCTGGGCTTGAACCTTGACTTTGTATTCAGCAGAAGTCCCACATACTGCTGGAATGGCACAGAACATCCCCAGGCATCTAACAGAAAATACTTTTTCTGTTACTGTGCACTTATGTAAATCTGAATTTGTATTGGTATTAGAGAGAAACAGTTATTTTCATAGGATGGTAGGAATAGCTTCTCAGAAATTAGTGTTTCTACATGATAAGTATTGGATTGTGTTTGCGTAATTTATTTTATATCTATTTTACTAGTGTCTATAATATAATATGTTTCTCTTTTATGTTAAGAATTCAGGATGTGACTAATCTGAGATTGCTGTTAACCTTAATTTTATTTTTGAGAAGACCACAAAGGTCTAATCTTTGAGCTACATTTCAAATTTGATTGTTTATAAAGCATCTGTTTTATTAAAATTGTAGGCTCAGAGAATGACAGCACAAAAGCTAATATTTCTTTCCTCCCTTATTTCCCCAGTGGAATGAATATGTTTTTCTACTTCAATTAGTTTTCCATCTCCTTTCTCCAATATGATCAAAATGTTTCATGCTGGCCAGATTACTAGCAACTGCTGGATGACATATGAAGAGTTGTATCTAAAATGTGATTTAGCAAACTGACTGAGTCCTAAACACAGAGCAGACTGACTTTCAATGGACCAGTTCAAATCCATTTCCAGTATTACGGGAAAACTAATTTCACTATTTTTTAAATTATTATTGACAGGATATTTTAAACTATTATTTTTTTTTTTTTTTCTAGTTTCTTAACACCTTCTTAGCTGACTTGTTCCACAGCTTATTGTCATACTTCCTCTAACAAACAGTAAGCCAGTAAGAGTTCCCATTCTCATCAGCTAAGCCTAAGCATTTTCCTGGTTAATGGTTCCTAGTCTCCTGGTCACACTGTGATATATAGCTTTATTTTCTGTACAGCTTTTCTGGGTAGCTATGCTGGAGTCTGAGCAAGAACTTCAACAGACTTTTTGACATTGAAGAGAAATCTGTGCTAAGATAGGGACAAGTGCTGGTTAGAGAACACAGCTGCAACATTAAATCACTTCCTAAATGTTAAATTATGTACCACTTCCTGGAGAGTGAGACTTTATTTCTAGGTCTGAATCTTTTCATCTAGCAAAAACAATTGGTTAAGTCACATCCTTTTATATTGGATTTCAGTTTTGTTGGGTAGTGGAACACAAAATTAAGATATAATGGAATAATGGCAACAGTACACTTAGTAGTTCAGGCCACTCATTTCCATAATGTTGCATATAGCAAGACTGGATTACTGCTATAGGCTTGAATTGGACTTGAGGAAGGGGCTAGAAGAGAACTACAGCCCTAGAACAGCTGCTAACACAACAGAAATAACTGGCACTAAACTGTCATTTGCTTCATTCTGCAGTACTAATATCCTATCAGGATCTGGGTGCTACATATAGCATAAGAGTCCACAAAGGCTCTTGGGACAAAAATCTTTCAAAATCACAATCAAAAATCACAATCTTTCTTCCTCATTTTCTTCCCTTCTTAACTTGTGAAGAAAAGGAATGTGCCACTCACAGCTAAGGCTTTCTCAGGGCCATTCCAGCACTTGTTTTGAACTTCATGCTACGTTTGAAGGAATTTTTAAGACTTATCTATCTTGCAGGAAACTCTGTGTGTTATATCTAAAGGTATCCCCAGAGACTCCTCTGAGTACCACTCGCTGTTTTCATATGCTGTCTTCCAAAAGGCCAGATATAAATTTGTCCTCAGCTAGTAACTGGAGCAGTCTTCCTGCTTACCATGAGCTGGTGCCACAGACTCTTTAAAGCAAACATCAGCAGATCATGTTCTCTATCCCCTTCACCTTATTGTGTTTACTTGGATGTTCTTTGAGGCATAAGGTGGCACCAAACTAAAAAGTGTCTGGTTTTACAAAAGTGTTTTACTGTTAGTAATATATGTTTCTTCATTAATAGCTGTGATACAAGGACAGTCTTTAATTTTCTATAACCCATCATTTTTGAGTCAACTTATTAGATGTTTCCTACTGTCAAAGAGTAGAGAGCAGATGCTGTGAAAAAAAAATATATATATATATATATAAATAAATAAATAAATAGTGAATTCTTTATAAATTCAGAGATGCCAGAGTAATTCTTACCTTGCTTGTGTTAGAGTAGACGATTTCCTAAATTTTATGAACAGATGTTAGTGGGTGGACTCTTTCCCTGTTTTAGTTTCCTTAAGCTTCATAGTGGAGGTATGAAGTACTTGCAGAGAAAATAAGAAAGCTTTTCTGGAGTTATGTGCATTGCCATGTGAAATATTATTTCATATCCTGCTGCCACTAATGGGCAGCTGTGTCTGCCTGTGATTTTTCCTTTCACACATAATACTCTGTGCCCTAACTAGAATTAATCTTACAAACCAGCAGATCAACTATGAACCACTATATTATAAATGTAAAACATGATTTGAATTTTTTGCTGCTTTTGAACATACTACAAAGAGGTAAAAATGTCACTGCCCCAAGCAAGAAGCCAGTCACAAACTGTATCCTGCCCTTGGCAACAGCAAAGATGATGCCTGTAAAAAGTATAGGAATGAAGACCAATTCTGAGCAGCATTTTCTGGGGTATAAGCTGTATTCAGACCACTGTGTTGACATATACATAGAATAGGTATGTGATCCTTGAAATTGACTCATTTTTCTTTGGATCTCTTTATAACTGATTAAAAAAAAAATCAAAACAAACAAAAAAAAAATGAAACAAACACACAAACAAAAAAACACCCCAAAGCAAAAATTCAAGACATATGTAAGCTATATATGTGATGGCATTTTCTATTTTTCCCTGTAAGCCTTTTGTGTTACCGCTCCCTTCTTGTGTTTTGAGAAAAGGTGCAGAAGCATTCCCATCTCTTACTCAGGGTTGTCCATTCCTTTAGACTCCTGTCCTTTCCAGCATATGGTGTGGTCTTACCAGGTTGAAGGGTTATTAATAAAAATCATCTCCTTAGAAGTCAATTTCATGCTGCTCTTCTGTATGGCTTTCCTATTTTGCCATATAATCATTCTGATGGGGAATATGAAGAATAATCTGTTGAACCATAGGTACTTACAATAGCGCAATGATGTTTTGAGTTTCTTCTCTAGTCCCTTTCTACTCATCCATGTTACTCTATTTGCTGTTTTACAACAATAAGTAACATTTTCACAGAACTGTCTGCACTGGCCACGAACTGCCTTCCTAAATAGAACAGTTATTTTATTTCCATTATTCTTTTATGTTGAATTAGGATGTGGCTTGTTGATTTTTTTTTTCCTCCCACTTACAATATTTTCTAAGGGAGTTAGACAGAATTTCTCTAATATTATTGTCTACTCAGCACAGTTTTCACAGTTTTCAAGTCAGCTTATCTTTTAATAGTTTTTTAAATTCTAAAAGTAAATTTTATCCCTTCACTATTTACATCCTTTCAGATCTGTTTTGCATACATCTGTATAAAAGATCTCTTTGAAATTCTGCTGACAACCTCTTTTTATTGATAAAATTGATCTGCTCTTCCTTTTTGATTCCCATCCTTTCATGAGTTATAAATCTACAAAAAAAACTATGCTCTCTATTCTCCAATAACATCTTGATTTGTTTAATAATCTCTGATGAGGGAAGCTGTCAGAATAATTTTGAGATCTCTAAATACCATATAACTGTTAAAACATTTGTATACCAGAAAGGTGACTCTTACTCCCATATGATGTTTTCCTTCATCAGATAAGGACTCCCCTTGGCTAGATATTGATACTGTCAATATTCTCTTTGGCAATAGCTCATCTAGCATTTAGCTCAAAATTAGTTCAGGAAAATCTTTCAGCCTGTATTGTAAAGTACATAAAAAGCAAAAATCACAGTGAGTTCTTGTGAAATGACAGCTTTTGAATTTGTGAATTAAGAGAAATGATATGTCTGCTGAAGATAGGAGTTACTCATGAGGCAGATAATTTGTATACCCAGAGTGAATCCAAAGTGATCATGACACTCATGTTTAACATTACTAACAGAAGTGTTAATATTTCCAAGAGTTCAATCAAAGGATGAGCTTCTCACTTACTTCCAGTATGTGGCTGGGAGAGAGGAGCAGTTTGTTGTTGTTGATGTGTTCATTATTTTAAGTGAAACTGTTGTATGATCCAGATGTTTTTCCTCTTTTTTTTATTCTTGAGTAACATATAAAACCTGAGAAATTTGCTGTGGAAAGCTAGATTTCTCTTTAATTCAAAATTTCTGCCAATTTTGTACTTTATTATGCACTGTAAATGACAGCAGCACTTGCTGCACAGAAATCTAATTGTTTTTGAACAGAGAACTTTATTTATCCTAATATGTCACTTACATAAGAGTAACTCAAGGACACAATAAATATGAAGAAAAACAAACAAACAAACAAACAACAAGAAAAACAGACTTGGACATAAGCAGCAAAGCAGCCAGAGCAAGTGTTTTAATTCAGCAGAGAACAGTTGAAATGGTAGGACATGGATTATACTAATAGTTGTTGGTTTTTGTTTTGTTTTGTTTTGTTATGGTTTTGTTTTTCCTGGAGAAAAATGTAGCTAAGATGCTAAAAGCTTTGCATTTCCTTTCTGTACAACTAACAGATAATTTCACGTGGTCCAGAGCTGCTAAAGACCAGCAGCTCAGAGTTTTTAGAAGTGCAGCCCTGTGGATACCAATGCCAGAGAGCAAACCTACTCATGCAGATAATTGCTGAGAGTAATTTACTTGCAAAACACAGGAAGAATCTTCAGATAAGAGAGGGTGATTTAGGCTTGGGCTGTAACAAATATACAAATGGAAGATTAGAGTCGAGGAAGATTATCTGGAAGTGTACACCAGTCAGCTTTCAACATAATTCACATAGCTGCATACTATACACCTTACGCTGTCTTTAAAGGGAACATTTTCAAGTCCTGTTCTGTGATCTATTTACTTATACTTTGTTTTCTGAAACAGGGTGGTGCACACTTCTCAGAAGTGTGGAGTGGCACAAGTTTATTACTCATCTTGATTTGGGGAAAAGTGTATATCTTTCTAGACATTAAAATAAGGGCTTTTCTATTGGCAAATATTGCCTTGTTTTTTGCTGTCTCTTACTGTGACAGCAAATGAGAAAGGATCTAACATGATAGTAAACCATTTTTGAAACCTGAATGATGTCAGGAAGTACTATTAGGCCTTCAGTATTTTCAGTTCTCATACTCTTTCTTCTAGATTGGGAGGCCCCACTGTTCTCCCACTCCCTAAATATTAAGCCCAGTGCAGCTATGACAAATGCACTTCAGTAATCTCTCTTACCCCTTTCAGTTAGAGCTTCAGATAAAACAATACATAGGTGGACCTTCCACATCGCCCTATCAAAGACATTATAGAGAAACTTGCTGTATTTTCTCTCTGAGATTAAGTGTACAAATCATTATGATTTAACTAATATTTTGGGGGAAGGAAAAGTTGAGTAAATACTTTTTTTTTCAGCTCTATGGAACTGTGCAGCTGCACTTTTGTCCTCCCTGCCTAGAACCCTGCATCAGAGGAAAAATCAAATCAGAGATGCTAAGGAGTAAGTAGATTACTAGACTGGCTTTATGATGTTTACTGAAGATTATAAAAAGATTATATAAGGCATACCCTCATTTTCTTCAATTTCATCTTGACCCAGTAAATCATTTTATGTACAGTTGCCTTGGATTCTCACCAAAGAACAAGTACTTTTAAATGGAAATTTTTATTTTCTACTTTACAGAGACATCTTCCTTTGAGAGTAAGAAATTACTAGCATAAAAGTACACTTTTACTTACAAGAAAAAAGTAGTTAGGATTTCACTCAATATCCTATGCAATCATTTTTAATATAACATTAAATTCATTTTTCTTTTGAAGGTGTTCTGTGAATGCTTATGCTAATTCACTAGATTTAAAGTAATTATCTTATCTACTTATTATTAAAAATGATTTTAAGTCAAAACCAAATTACATGAAAGAGAAACTATGTCAAAAAAAAAAAAAAGAAAAGAAAAAGAAAGAAAATTTTCAGGCAATTTCAAAACTTTGTTTCAATTTTTGCTCTTAAATGTTTCCATTACAATTAAATATGAATAAAATATAAGTAGTTTACATTTATTTTTTTTTATTGAAAGAAAAGACGGATATATTAAGAAGATGAAGACTTGTAAAAATATTAATGTGAAAAGTCTGATTTTTTTTTTTTTTCTCATTACAAGTTATAGTTTTCATAAGGTAATATTTTTTGATGAAATGAATGTTTTTCCCTGAAAAGATCCTGCTAGGTTTAATTTCTTCTGAAATTACTTCTGCTGTATAAATCTGTGGGCCAAGTTCAATTAAATTAACTTTTTATTGTCTCCCACAAACCAGGAGATGGATGATATTATCATTGTCTCTGTGGAGACAAGTTTCAGACATTGCAACTATTTTATTAAAAAGTAGTAATTAATCTCTTTATAAAATTTACCAAGATCCAGTTAAGTAATTACTACCCTGAGCTATCAAATAGAAAGATGTGTATAAAATATATATATATATATATAATTTTATTTGCTTTCTTCATAAGATTGCAGAAAAACTTAATGTTATATTATGCTGTTGGATAGAATCAAGTACCACAATAATCACCTAAAGCTGAAGACCAAGCACTGGAAAGGTTCATTTAATACCAGCAAAAATTAAAGCTAGAACAGTTCAAATAAAGTTCTTATGTTTAAGTCAAGCAGCAAAATACAGGTAATGTTTAGATTTATTTATTTATTTATGTATTTTAAACACAGGTCAGTAAAGATTTTAACTCTCTATTTTTACAAATACTTAAACAGAATATGTCTAAAATGCTACATATATAATTGAATATTAAAATACAAATTTTACGGTTCTGGAAAAAAAAAAAAAATGTTTTCTATTCCTTGCTGAATATACTTTTGGATTTAGATTTACCTATTCCCAGAAAATGTAAAAAATTGTTGCAGTTATGAAACTGGCAGTGTCCTCCATGCTTTGCCTAGGAGCAGCTACCACAGGGGAGACTCCTGCAGCCCTTGGTTTGTGAAGATCAGACAGGAAGTAATGTGCATTTAATTCTGACATCCACGTAAACACACAGTTCATTGCACAACCTCTGAAGAGCAAACTAAAAGTAATCATATCTCCTTCTGGCACCAGATGTTAGCCAGGCTGGCTGGCAGGCTAGTGTTGGCTATTTTGATTGTTATGGATATGCTTACTGCTAAAGAATGGCTCTAGATACACATAAAAACCAGCTATGAGCAGCTATTAGCTGTATACAAATTCCACGAGTCTATTATCAGCAGGTATTATCCTTATGTAGTATTCATCCTTTCTCCTTTACCCACAAAACTTCTTTTCAAGATTGATTTTGCTGCTCTCTCTATTATTGGTTTCAATAACCCCTTTGGAGTCACATAGATCCTACCTTCATTTCTTCTTAAAGAGAGAGAAAAAAATATATATGAAAAGAGCAGTACAGGCTTATTTTATTATGATGTAGATGACAGAAGCTGCAAGAAGAAAACACAAAAACTGCATGAGAAGAAACCTGACTGACAGCTAACTGAATTCAGGTAGGCTGGCATGATCAGCGACCCCCGGTGGGGCCAAGGGGGCTTAGCAGGTGCCCCTGCCAACAGAACTTGATGTTGACGAGAGATCTTGTGGAAGAGGAGTCCCGGATTCCCATTCTTAAAGCAAAATGTCTGGCTCTTTTCTTGAGCAAGTAGCTATTATAGACGTGCTGGTTCCCCATGACCTTCATATCACAGTCTGGTTCTTTTGCCCAACATTTTCCTGTTTTCCTGGTTTTATCAAAGATATAGCTATTTAGTGGACTTCGGTCCCAGGAGTCATGATAACATCTGAGCATTCATTTTCATTCTGAGATAAATACACAGAGGATGGCACTAAGAGAATATGTAGAAAGCCTTCATATTCTTTACATCTGAGGATTATTACAGTTTAAGTTGTTTTTGCCTAACGCTTACCCAAATTGTCAGTTCAGATTTTATTTTCATATTACAGAGGTGGCTCTGTGATGAGAATATAAAGACATTGAGCAGAACATTTAGGAAATGTCAACATTTATTTTTTGCAAGCCTTCTCCAGAGTATTGTTGATTTCTCTGTTAGATAAAACACACGGTCTTATTGAATTCTGAACTGAATGCTGCTCAGAACAAAGTTGTGTTGCACTGGAAAGACTTTCTCTAACTAAACATTGATCATATATATTGCCTTCATGGCATTTAAATGTGAAATAATATTCAGTCTGAAAAACTAAATCAGTGGGGTGTAGGGATTCAAATTTCTCTGTTTTTGCCAACTCTCAGAAGAGGCATTAAGTCCACAAACTAAGATACTTTGTTCTCTGCACACTCCTTCCTTCAGCTGTAGATGAAACATAGCTGATTTGAAAATGGCATAAGAGTTGCTTCAGAAGCCATGTTCTCAGAAGGCAGATGAAGATCTTGATGAGGAGACAGACCTGGGGTGGACATAAACTGTGGCAGCTGTCAGAAACTGCCAACTTGTAGATTATTATTGCTCTCTGAAAGATGCCTTCATATATTACTAGTCTCCCGTGACTTAGTAGTGTTACAGTAGCTGCTGGTGCTGTGGGGTGGATAACAATTTGGCAAGAAGCTACCATCTGGTAGATGTAAAAATTGTAGATCAGTATGAGTGAATAGTCTTCCAGCACCTCATGGGCTGCCTCACTAGTGCATATCTCCAGGATCCTCTTATCTCAAGCTGTATACATGTAAGTAAATACAAGCTGTATACATGTAAGTAAATACAAGCTGTATACATGTAAGTAAATACATGTGCTAGCCAAAAGTATTTCTGTTGGTCTGCAGACCTTCATGCAGATTCCTGTGTATTAGCACAGGTAATTATCTAGCTGCTTGCTCAGTACAGCTAGCATCTATCTCTATGTCTGAATGGAAGGAACTCTAGCTCTGCACGCAATGGGCATTATGATTGGCCATAAGATGAATGGCCATAAGATTTCAGTGCTCACTGCTATCTTAAATTGTTCAAATACACTTCACTGTTTTGGCTAATGAACGTGAGTCTTAACATAAGAACATCTGATAGAAGGAAGTTTAATTACATACAGAACAGCTGTAAGTTAGTGTTTAAATATGCATTTAATCAGCTGAGAACTTAATAACATTGCTTGAAACCCACTTGAATGCTCCAATGTCCCTTGTCATAATAATAGGACATGTAAAAATGAAGACAAACTTTTTTCTGAGGATGAAAGTACTACTGAGTTTCCAGAGCCAAGTCAGAAAAATAAAAATGCACTGTTGATCCCTAGAGCTTAGTATAAAAAGCCTTTCTGTCTTTTCAGAGTTTTTAATCAAAATAAGTAGGGTGCCAGCAACTGAATCTAAAAATTATCCCTAATTCTGGAAATGGGTACTTGTTAATGAAAGAAAAATGTAAGCTATGGAAAAAAGAACTGGTGACTGGATACTTACAGAACATATGGAATCTCTCTGCAGGAATTTGGAGGTTTGAATATAATTAATATAATTTGGTATTAAAGGTCTCTCTCTCTCTCTCTTTTTTTCTTTTTTTTTTTTTTTTTTTTTTTTTCTTATTTCCTCCTCAGAGGCAGCCATCAGATAAAGAAGAGAGATCAAAACAGAAAATTGCATAGGACTATGGAAAACTTACAGAGGATTTTTTCAGGAAATGCTGTTATAGCTGAAATTCTGCAAGAGCTCTATGTTTTTTCCACAGACTTGTTCAAAAATGATCAAAGACTCAAATGAAGCCTGAGGAATTATTTGCCTTATTTAGAAGGAACATCAAACACATCAGTGGGCTAAGTTTTATTTCACTTCCTGCCAGTTCCTTACTGTGCCACGATATATTACGGGCTGATAGGTAATAGACTAAGCTTCAGAAGAACCTGAAGGCTGTGAATAGGGATTTCACAGATTCAGTTCAATAAAGAATAAATTTCTAGGAAGCCATGTGAATAATTTGGTTCAGCTGTGATTACAAGAGGCAGACAAGTATGGTGGAAAAAAATAAAATAAAATAAAAAATAAAAAAATGAATTGTACCATACTGAGAGAGTTTTCCTCTCCAAATACCCCTTTTGGACTGTGAATGTGAAAAGGCAAATAAAAATAAGTTTCTTGTCTAGAAAAGACACATGGTTTACAAATTAGTTCTAAAAATTTACTCCTCATTATTAATCAAATAAATTATTAAAATGTTGGAAAATGAGTCATCAGACATAACAGAAGTAACATATAAAATCAATTCCTTCTGCGTATGGTGCATTGATTCAGCATATATTTCTCCTTCTGCCAGAGGGACTTTTAAAATAAATAAATAAATTTACAAACAAACAGACCAATAAATAAAGCTGCTACTCTCTTCCATGATGATTCAAAAAGTGAAAATTGTTTGCAGAAAAAAAAATAATAATAATAATAATTAAAAAAAAAAAAAAGTCTTCCTTTGAAACTATAGTTTCAATATGAGAAGAAGTCTTTCAGTGTTGGCCTGCAAAAGACCAGACAGAAAGGAGGCACATATATCAATAGGTATCATAGAATCATAGAATGGTTTGGTTGGAAGGGACCTTAAAGACCACCCAGTTCCAACCCCCCTGTCATGGGCAGGGACACCTCCCACTAGATCAGGTTGCCCAAAGCCCCATCCAGCCTGGCCTTCAACACCTTCAGGGATGGGGCATCCACATCTTCTCTGGGCAATCTGTACCACCCTGTGAGTAAAGAGTTTCTTCCTAATGTCTAATCTAAATCTCCCATCATTTAGTTTAAAGCCATTATTCCTTGCCCTATCGCTATACTCCTTAACAAAGAGTATCTCCCTAAATTACACAAATGCTGTTCCACCTGAAGGTTAAGCCAATGAAAATGACAGTTCATAAATGGAAAACAAACAAATAAATAAATAAACCTGAATATTTTTGGAGTGGGGAAATATTGCTAAGCATCAGTTTCAGGACACCTTTAAGAGTATCTTATCTGTAGCAGATGCTAGTTGTCAGTTTGTCAATACCCCTGTGAAATGCACAAAAATTGTTGCATATATCCACATCAAGTGGTGCTTTTTACACTGTGTCCTCCAGCTTCTGGAAAATGTCACTATGGAAATTTCCTAGTTAAAAATTGCATACGTTTCAGCAATAAAAGATGCTGTTTTTAACCCAATAATAATAATAATAATACAGTACATGAATGTAAGATGTAGATATGGTAAAAAAAAAAAAAATTCTTTCAATTTTGGTTGCTGTAACAGCCATCAAACTGAGGGAAAAAGCAGAGGCAGTGAAGAGGGAAGGAAAATGAATTTAGAAAAAGTACTTTAAGCCAGAAGGCTATCATTTACATTGTTATCACGTAATACCTACATCTCCCTGAGAATCTGATAGTGACCCAATGGGTGTGGGTTGGTATGCTGCATGTAAAACATATCTTTGTCAGGCTGCATTTATAAAATACACTGGCAGTCTTAGAGGTTAAATAGATGAACAGGCTTTCTGCTCAAGCTGCACAGGAGGGGCAAACTAAGGAGTAAAATAAAAGTGGTGATTTGGAGATCTCTGAAGGGGATTTTGTACTACTTCCTCTGCATTATGTTTCTAGGAACTCAACTGCAAAAGGGGAGCAAGGTTAAAAATGGGGTTCTCAAACATTAGATATAAACCAGAACACACTGCACAGATGAACTGAGGGGAATGTGAGAATGACTGACAAAGCAGTGTGGAAGCTTTTGAGCGCTAAAAGGCAGAAGGAGATCACAGCAGAGAAAGGAGGTGGCCTGGGAGCATTAGCATAGGTGAGAGCCCTGTGTGTTGGAGGAGCAGCTTCCCAGGCTGCCTCCAGGCAGAACAGTTTTCACTAAGGCAGTGAAGAACAGACCTAAAAGAGAGCCTGGAAAATAGTTTAATTTCAGCTCGTTATATGTCTAACTTTAAGGGATGCATTTTGAAATGGTGTTTTTGCTTTTGTAATTGAATGTTGGGCCTCTTCACTGATGACAAAACCTGCTGTTTTCAGCCAAAGCTGGTCTCAGTATTTTAAAGTGGACTCAAAGTTGATACATTTTTCAGGGAGTGGATCAATTCATGGAAGTGCTGTACTCAAAGCACCTTGGATCACCTGCAACAAGCTTGGAGATCCTTAGAGTTACAGTGCGTTTGGGACAAAAGCAAAGGTAGACAAAAATGTCAGGTCAGAGATATCCTTTGGACAATGCTATCTTCTGCCATTGTAACACAAAAAAGGGTCTTAAAACTCACTGCTTCAGCTGGCTGAGTTCACAAACTCAGGGAGAAGTGGGGAAAAGTGCAGGTTTTACATATCTAGATGTTTTTGATTACTTCAAAAGTAATCAAAAAAGATTTGATTGGCAATGGCAAATTTCTCCTGAGAATGAACTACAGAAATTTCACGTTTGAGGCAAATGTAACCAGTACCACCTGTCAAAAACAGAAGCAAAGATTTCAGACTGGAAAAGGCTGGACCTGCAATGAAAATGCCAGAAACAGCAGAGGAAATCTACCCAGAATTATTTCATTATTGATGCTGATGTTCCAGCACTCACTGAAGCAAAAATCAGATCCTTTCTTTGATGGGTGCCTCAAAACTTCCATGGGCAAGTCCCCACTGACTTGCCAAGCCCCTGTATTTCAGGCTGTCTGGTGCTATTGTGAATTGCACAAACACATATCCCCGTCCTTGATGGCATCCTCCATGGTGTTATCAGCAAGTCTGCCACAGGGGGAGGCTGAGGCTACTGACACCCTTACTAAAGCTGGGTGAGGGCAGGCAGTTTGTATGCTCTGGTATGTACTAGGGAACACCAACATTTTCTTAATATTTCTGGCTCTGCGAGTGAGCCCTTGAGTGAGTGTTACCCACCATTTCAATTAATGTTGAATTAAAATAATAATAAATATATATTTTCCCCCTGGGTTTTCTGAGACTGTTTTATATGTCCAAAAGGTTTTTCCAAGAGTATTCCACTCCCACAAATCTTGCCTCAAAAAATTCTCAACCTTTTTGATGTCTCTGTAAGGCTTCAAAACATGCACCTCTAGTTTAGGCTCCTTAACTAAATGTTACACTATGCATTCAACTTTCTTATTATTATTTAATCATTTTATGTATAATGTTGTTCACAAATTATTTCAATTTCTGTTCTTCCCAATGTTATTTTCCCTTATGTTGTATCTTCTCATTTTTTTCTTTCCCTCTTTTAGTTAATACTCATTGTTTTTCTAGAGAGAAAAAGTACATTGACATTTAAAATCTTTACTACAAAATCTTTATACATTTATGAAAATGTATTGTCAGTATTATTTCATTATATTCCTTGTCTATTTTTCCTTGCCTTTCCATCACTCTTCTTTTTCTCCATTTGCAGTGTTGATTTTTTTTAACCTACTTTACCTTCACCAGTGATTTTTATTCCTTGTCTTTATTTCCAGTCCCTCATACTTTTATTGCCTAGCACAAAACTCAAACTACTTCATTAATAAAGAAAGTGATTGGACTATTGTAAGAATCATTATAGACAGCTAGATATGTGAAGCATCATTCTCTGCTCCCACTGATTTCTAAAATTTAGATGTAGCATAGTTAGTAAAAGATCAGACATTTATTTCTTCATCTCTGCAGAGACAACCCAGGAGACATTCTTTTCTCTGTACAAGACTCTTATTTTCCAGGGCACTGGGACCAGGACACGCCACCCCCAGTTTCTGTTCACAAATGATACACTGCTTGTTTAGCAAAGCACATGGCATTTCTGCATACCATGAGCTCAATCATCCACTCGGCCATGGCTTTTGCTGGGACACAGAAAAGGGGTTCTTCATCCAGATTCTCTATTTTTACATTTAGCTTCTTACCTTACAACACACTTCCACACAGGGAAGAAGAAAAAAAAAAAAAAGTTTCCACCCAAAGAGATTTTAATGATCTCAGTTGTTTGAACTATAGCACCCTCAACAGAAGCTGAGACCAGCTGAATGTAAGTCACTTTATCATTGACTTCATCAAGTACTTTAATCTTGACCATCACCATTTATCATTCTGTAGCTGGTAGGTGAGTAACAGAGTAACTCATTTTAAACCACACAGCTGATAAGTGTTTTGGACCAATTAATCATGAAGAACTGGCCTGGCAAGTACAACAAAGCTAATGATTTCCTACAGCCTTTTTACTGTTTCAGTCTTGTATTTTTTATGCAAAGAAAACTGAGTGATGAGAGGCAAGGCTATTAGCCTTGTTTATAATTATGGCTATTATATGCCCCTTTTAGAGGCACAGTTCTCAAACTCCTTATGATTTTGACATTCTTATGATCTGAACTTTTTCATTTGCCAGACTGTTACTTTTTCCAATTCCAGACATTTTTAAGACCTCAATTAGAAAAATAAAGGAGTTTTGTTTTGTTTTGTTTTCTGACACTAAAACAAAATAAATAAATAAATAAATAAATAAATAAACAAACTCTACAAGTCTTTCATCAGTGGAGCTGTGCTTCAGAACTTGTCCGCTGTGTCCTTGGTACCAGGAATGGGCTTCTTGCCATTTTGCTTAAAAAAAGGAAAAAAAAGAAAAAGAGGAAATAAAAAGAAAAAATTATAAATATTTGAGTATTTTATGAAGGGACATTGCACCTGGAAAAAGGGTTAGGATGGGACAAGAAATATTTCCTTCCCGCCCTCAATCTTTCTATGTGAGGCTCTGTAAATGTGAACAGGTATATGTAAAGGTGCACAAAATAGTAAGTGAGATGAATATATTCCACATCTTTCAATGAACTAGGGGCCAGCAAATGAAGCTAGTGGGAGCCAGGTTTGAAATAAACAATAGGATATTAGTAAAACCCTGTTGTCTAAAAATTCATGTATAGGTACAAGAAATAACATGGGTTGCTTTGTTTTGATTTAATTTGATTTGTTTCCTAGAATAATGACAGACTAGTAGAGACTATACAGAGTGGTAGCTACATAAGGAGAAGGATTGTAAAGAATTCCCTCTTCAGTCCTTTACAAATCATTGCTACTACATTCCTTGCATCACAAAATTATTTGTTCGATAAAATCATAGAACTATTGTTTGGAAGAGACTTCAAGAAATAACAGCATCCGTTCCCCAGCTCCCAAACAAGATCAACTTTGAAGATTTCCTGTAGAAACTACAAAGCTATAAAACCCACAACAAGACAATATATTCCTCACTCTGCTTTTGTACTGCAAAATACAGATCGATCCCCCCTAAAATTATTTAGGTAACTAAAGATAGCTGCATATTTATGGTATCTTCTCCAAAATCTGTTTGGCTAAAAGTTGTTCTACAAATATAGTTGTAAGTGTACACTTTCTAGTGTACTAATTTATGTTTTAGTCACAATGAAATATGCAGCCATCAGGCTTTCATTGTGATAATTGTACATGAACAGAGAATTAAGCATTTGGAGATGCACAGACATTTAAGTTTAAAATGCAACTGGAAGGTTGACCAAATGTTTTAGTGAAGGTTTTAATTTGAATAAACATTAAACAAAACCAACTACTCGTTATTTGACCTGTGAGAGTTTAGAAATTTTAGAGTTTGGGAAATAAACACTACTGTATTTGAATGTTTAAAAACACAAGAGATTGCTAAAAGGTGAGAATGACAGGATCCTAAAGTAAAACAGATGAAAGAAAATTGGCTCAACTATGAAAGGATGTTTTTGCCCTTTGGATATGACAAAAGCAATCACTGCAAGGCTGCTGATTTTATAATTGAAAGGAAGACAGGAAAACTCACATTAAATGATAAACAATACTATAAATGACATAGTTTATTACATTTCCCATCATTTCAGCCACAGCTGTACTTAGTTAAGAATGACAATTATTTATTCTGAGTTACAAAAAAGTTAATTTTATAGGCATTCTTGGCTTAAAAAAAAGGCAACTGCCTAAGGCAGCAGGTGGAGGACAGCAACCTGAACACTTGCTAATGCTTGAAGAGATGGCATGAACTCTTCCAGACTGAAGTATCACACTCAGTTCCTATAAGTATTGAGCTGTGTAAGATCTGCTGCATGGAAGGGAGAGAAGTGGTTCCCCTCTTGTTGTGGTTTAACCCGGCTGGCAGCTAAACACCACACAACCGTTCGCTCACCCTCCCCCCTCCCTCTCTGGGATGGGGGAGAGAAACGGGAAAGTGAAGCCTGTGAGTTGAGATAAAGACAGTTTATTAAGATAGAAAATAATAATAATAATAATATGTACAAAGTGATGAACAAAGCAATTGCTCACCACCCGCTGACCAATGCCCAGCCCAACCCCGAGCAGCCAGCCCCCCACCCCTGCTAGCCACCCCTATATATTGTTCAGCATGACGTATGGAATACCCCTTGGGTCTGTCCCCTCCCAGCTCTTGCTGCACCCCCAGCCTGCCCGCTGGCAGGACAGAGCGAGAAGCTGAAAAGTCCTTGGCTTAGTGTAAGCATTGCTCTGCAGCAATTCAAACATCAGCATGTTATCAGCACTCTTCTCATCCTAATCCAAAACATAGCACTCTACCAGCTACTAGGAGGAAAAATAACTCTGTCCTAACTGAAACCAGGACACCTCTGCAGGAGTTTCAGCTAACACTATCTTCATTCCTAGTCCAGCAGTAGAAAAAGGGAGAGAGCTACCCACTTTCCTCTGTTTCTGCATTGTTCTCTGTCCATTTCCCTCCCTTAGAAAGACAGGAAAAGAAAGGATATTCCATGGAAAACTAGCAGAGATGGGGAAATGACTCTAATAGTCCCAGAGAGGTTTACAACCCATTCTGTTTCCTGAAAGATCCCTGGTAGAACTGTGGCAACCTGCCAGCCAGGTGGCTTGGGCTGCCAAGCTCACCTGTCCTCACTACCCTGGCATTATTTTTTCCTAGGACTTTCAGCCAGAGAAATACCTCCCAAGTTTTCTGAAGTGCTTCAGGTACAGATATTTTACTCTGAACTGGAACAGAATCAAAGACTGTTTAAATCCTTTGAGGAGAGAAATAGTCTTTTGCAGCTCTAAATCCACCATTTGAATGTTCCACTGCAATGTGTTTCAAGGTCTTTTTATTGGGTCCTTGAACCAATCCCTTATGTGTACTGCTGTTATCATTACCATTGTCAACATTTTCAAAGCCCCAAATTCTAGCAAATATTCTGCCAATTCCCTTAGCCTTCACCTACCACTTCATTATCCTCATTTCATACACCTTTCTTATTTATTTATTTTTTTCCAGAGCTTCCATTCCTCACTTTTGGCCAGGATTAGTGTAATGTCTCTCGTTTTTTCCTCAGTACACATCCTTTCCAAGCATAAGGACACACCATTATAACAATTTGTTTCCCACACATCTTCAACTTGCCAAGATTCAGCAGCAATGGTGTCCCTGGTAGGCTTTTGAGAACTGAAGCTAAAGAGAAGTTAAGCTGATTGAAAGGATTTTTTACTATCTCTTTTCCTTTCTTCTGCACCATTTGATCTACCTTCAATAATAATTTATTTATCACCTGCATTGCTTTCTTTATATTTTTTTAACATCACTAGAAATTTGCCTTAAGCCAGAAATTTTAGTCTCGGGAGAAAAACTATAATTGACTTTGTTTGTTTTGTTTAAATAAGATGTTTATTGCTCTGTTGAACTGTAGAGCAATTATAAAGCAAGACTCCCTATTGTTCAATTTTTTTATCTCCCAGATATTGGTATATTAAAAAAAAAAAAAAAAAAAAAAAAGCAAAGAAAAAAGTATAAACTATCATGTAAAATACAAAATACATGGGATCTAAACAGTTTTAAAGAGTCCCCTGTTTATAGATAGAAACATTTTTAGCTATAAATTATATGTCTGCTTGAAAATAATCTATTATTGTCAGTACTTATTAATGGAAACCTATAACATTTATTAGGATGCCAAGTAATGGTGAGATCAGCATCAGAGAAACTTAAGTGGTGTTTTTGTTTGGCATTTTCTCTGCTAACAGTCACAGGTATATACTAGTTGATCTTCTTTCTTACTGTGATTTAGGGTCACTTGTCAACAAGCCCAACTCTCTGTGAAAAATGAACACTGTAAAAGAAAGAAATTTAGAATCTGAGCCAAAGTTCTCATGGAAACTTGTGGAAGGATCCCAACAAATTGCATCGATATTCATTCAAGATATTGTAACTGTTAAGAACATCAATATTTCAAGTCATATAATGGATAAATTTATTTATTTATTTATTTATTTAGGTAAGGATTTCTTCTTCATTAATGAAAAATTACAGAAAAAAAAAAAAGGCATAAAACGGAATAATTTTTAAAAGTGTTTTTTCCCCCACAGGTGTGTTTCCACTTATAAAAAAAAATTGAAAGTTTATTTCTCCTATCAAGCCCCATCAAAGAAGCTATCATCACAGTCAAAAATGAAATTCCATTATAATTAATTTCACTCTTCAATCTCACTGAAATAGAGAATCTACACAATGAAAAATCCCATCGATTCACTATCAATACAAGCAAAACTTTAGTGAGATGCTTTATGAATAGGGCGGACTCGAGCATTAATTTCAAAGCAAAGTATATCTATCCACTTGTATTAACATTTTAGAAGTAATTAGCATTTCTGAATTGTATCTCTGCATATCCCGACATACATGCTGTGACTCACACTTCATGAAGTGATTTTGGAATATAAGAACTGTTTTTATTTTGGGTGAGACTAAATGATAAGATATGGCCCAAGAGTACAAATAGCACTCTCCAATTGCTAATGCATTTAGTCCATGAGACCTGAATCCAAACATAGGATGGAAATCCAAACATAGATTAAAAAAAAAAAAAAAAAAAAAAAAAAAAAAGAGAGAGACTCAAAATAAATATAGTGTGGTCACTGAGTCCTCAGTACTAATTGTTTCACTATACAGATCTTCTTTTGCACTACAATACTTGGCAATGCAGTCTATCCATAACCTAAAAAGTGTCAGACTTGAAATTGCCACAGCTCTGTGAAGTTGCAGTTCAGTTTCTCTGCTGAGTATTCTTTATGGTGATTGCTAATGAGCATTCTCCTTGCAGTCAGTCATTAGTCTGGTAGTAGATATTTGGAAGGCAGTGGTTATTTAACTGATAAGTCTACCAAAGACCTCTATTTTGAAATTTGAAAGAACAGTTTTATTTCTGCATTCTCTCCTAATATATGAAATTCTGCCTTGGGTGAAAAAATAAATAATAATAATAATAATAATAATAATTAATACCTTGCTTTTGGCTCTTGGTTAGATATGATGATTCAAAGGTGTGATCTCCTATCCATAGCACTTTCTCTTGTTCCTCATGTGATTTTTCAGTGAAAAAATATGTTTCAGATGACAAGAGAAGTTTAATTTCAAGGTTTTTATTTATTATTATTATTATTATTATTTTTAATTTTATTTTGCTGGCCATGATGTACACCTTTTGAAATGAAGAATGCATGATCCAAAGACTTCATTTGTAACTGAGCTCCTACCAGGCTTACTTCGCTTCCACAAGCAATTATCTTACTTTTATAAATGTTGATGAACTGCACATCTTCAGGCATTCTGGAGGTACAAGAAAGAGCTCATTTAGAATCATACCCCATTCTAAACCCCTTGCTATAGGCAAGGATGCCACTGTGGTGGTTTTACCGTGCAAAGCAGTTGAACACCACAACCGCTCTCTCACTCCCCCTCCTCAGATGAGGAGGGAAGAAGTAAAGGAAAGAACAACTCATGGGTTGAGATAAGGATGATTTTATTAAAGAGGAATATATATATAGAGAGAGATATATATTATTAAGGAAATATTATTATTAATTAAACAATTCAACTAAAGGGAAAAAAGGGAAAGGGGAAGAGGGAGGGGGAAAGGGAAACAAAACAAGTAAAGGCTATGTGGAAGTGCAGAGGAAAGAAATTACTCTCTACTTCCCACAAATGAGCGATGCTTCACCACGTCCTTGAAGCAGGGCCTCAACACACGTAGCCGGTGTTCGGGAGGAGGACAGACGTTTTTGCAACAAGAGCCCACCCCTCCCCTCTTCTTCCTTTTTCCACCCTTTATTGCTGAGTGTGACATCATATGGTATGGAATATCCCTTTGGTTGGTTTAGGTCAGCTGCCCTGGTGATGTTTCTTTCCCACTTTTTGCCCACCCCCTAGGAGGGTCAGAGAGTCCTAATGCTGTGCCAGCACTTCTCAGCAGCAGACACAACACTGGTGTGATACCACTGCTGTTCTAGCTACAAGTGCAGAGCGCAGCACTGTATGGGCTGCTGCAGGGAAAGTTAACATCCCAGCCAGACCCAGTACAGCCACCCAGTAGGTCAGTTTGCCCAGGGCCTCATCTAACCTGGTCTTGAACACCTCCAGGGATGGGGCATCCACAACCTCTCTGGGCAACCTGTTCTAGTGCCTCACCACCCTCTGAATGAAGAACTTCCTCCAAAACACAGAAGGCTGAAAAATAAATAAATAAATAAATAAATAAAATAAAAAGTTTTAGAATTGTGTTTTCTTTGAGGCGCTTTTCCATGGAAGTTTTGCATTGATCAAACAACTTTATAAACCATGAACTTTGACTATGTCTATATCAATAATACGCTTTCATGGTCTCTAGCTTTCTGAAGGAGATGTGATCCGTGGATTATATAAGAATGTAATATAGCACATAATCCCATTGGGAGTGGACAGTTTTCTTAATGGAAATCAAATGCATGGTTCATTCACTTGCATGATGCTCTTTCCTTTGCCATGTTACAGTAAGAACAATGATGCATAATCATTTGCTTGCCAGTAAGGAAGCTCTCAAAAGACGGGTAAGACCCATTCACTCAAGGAGTTTGTTTCATGTACATACTGAAGCTGATGTAGTCCAGGCTGGCCAAGCACTGCAGCCAGTTCCATTAATGTCTGTGACAAGCCCTTCACAAATCAGTACCTTGGCCTTAAATCAACTCTTAACTCTTCCTAGTGTCTATAAATCACCAGTACCCATTTTCACTTAATACATACCAACAGCTCTAACAATTAATGCTTTTACCTTTCATCTGTTTTCAACACTTCTGTAATCACCTTGATAGCAAATAAAATCCTGAGCTTTCATTCTGCTTAACACAGCTTGAACACTTCCATTTCTGTAGCAACTGGCATGTTCACCTTGGCTTTGAAAAGTCCCTATTTTTAACGAGGCATAAACAGACCTCAGGTTTTGTAGCATCCTTTCACAGAGTCAAAAGTCCAGCTGTGACAATCGACATACTGATTTTCCTCTCTTCTGGTGTCTCTAGTTTGGCTGCTGCCTTGTAGAGGCTTTTCTTCCTTTGTCCTGTATTTGGAAAATAGAAGTTTGGTAGAAGTTATCTTCACTTATTGCCCTGGGTTCTTTCCTTACATGGAGAGTGTCACATTTCGTTCACTCCTCCCTCTGGTCTTTCTGTTTGCCTGCTTAGATCTTTGTGTTTGTTTGTTAACACTTTTCTACTTTTAAGAAAAAAGCTTTAAGGGCTAAGATGAAGTTACCTGCACTGACTTTCATTGGAAGCATTTGTTCCTACCCTGGAGTGATTTTCTTATTCCACCAAAGAACAATCCTGTATATTGTAATATTGCAATTAATACTGACAAGCTAATAAATCCTGAGGGTTTAGTTTGTTTGTTTGTTTTGTTTTGTTTTGTTTGCTTTCATCCTTTAATACATATTTCATATAAGGTGTACAAAACCACTAGGAAAGCCCACCTCAGAAGTACCTTGCTGACAAGCTTCAAAATCACTGAGAAGCTAATGTTTCTAATGTTTCACAGAATGCATGATATGTTTACTTATCAGAATTTTTTGTTTCTTTGTTAGAATTATAGAATATCCTGAGTTGGAAGAGAAGGCTCCTGTCTTAACACAGGATCACCCAAAAATCAAACCACATCCCTGAGAACATTGTCCAAATGTTTCTTGAACTCCATTAGGCTCAGTGCCATTACCACTGCCCTGGGGATCCTGTCCCAGTGCCTGACCACCTCTCGGTGAAGAACCTTTTCTTAACGCCCAGCCTGACCCTCCCCTGTCCCAGCTCCATGCCGTTCCCTTGGGTCCTGTCGCTGTCCCCAGAGAGCAGAGCTCAGGTCCTGCCCCTCTGCCCCCCCCGTGAGGGAGCTGCAGGCTGCCATGAGGCCTCCCCTAAGTCTGCTCTGCTCCGCCCTGCTCCTGAGTGGCCTCAGCTGCTCCACATACGTGTTGCCCTCTAGACCCTTCACCATCTTCCTAGCCCTTCTTTGGACACTCTCTAACAGTTTTCATGTCCTTCTATTGTGGCATCCTGTGGTAGTTTTACTCGTGTGGTCAGCCAAGCTCCACCTCAGCTGCTCGCCATCCTCAAAGGGAAAGGGGGAGAAAATATGATGCAAAGGACTCAAGGGTTGAGATAAGGATGGAGAGATCACTCAAAAATTATTGTGACAGGCAAAACAGATTCCAAGTGGGGAGACAATAAAATTTATTGCCTATTACTAGCATGCTAGAGAAGTGAGGAACAAAGGAAAGAAACCAAAAACGCCTTCCTCCCATCCACCCTCTTCCACCTCCTCCCCCTGAAGCATCACAGGGAAACGGGGGAATGGGGGTTATGGTCAGTGTATAGCACTTTGTCTCCACCACTCCTTCTCAGTCACACTCTGCCCCTGCACTGTGGGGTCCCTCTCACGGGATGCCATCCTTCCCGAAATGAACCTGCGGGGGCTGCCCACAGGCAGCAACTCTTCAAGAACTGCTCCAGATATGTGTCTTTACCACGGGGTCCATCCCCCAGGAGCAAACTGCTCCAGCACGGGTCCCCCACGGGTGGCAGCTCCCCCCAGGCCCCCTGCTCCTGTGTGGGCTCCTCTCCACGGGCTGCAGCTCCAGCCCGGGGCCTGCTCCTGCGGGGGCTCTCCATGGGCCACAGCTTCCTCCAGGCCACATCCACCTGCTCCACCGGGGGCTCCTCAACGGGCTGCAGCGTGGAGATCTGCTCCATGTGGGACCCATGGGCTGCAGGGGGACAGCCTGCTCCACCAGGGGCCTCTCCACAGGCTTCAGGGGACTTCCACTCTGGTGCCTGGAGCACCTCTCCCCCTCCTTCTGCACTGACCTTGTTGCTTGCTGTTTCTCACTCCTCTCACTCTCCCAGATACCATGTAGCCGCAGTTTTTTGTTTGTTTGTTTGTTTGTTTTGTTTTGTTTTTCCCCTTTCTTAAATATGCTCTCACAGAGGCACAAACAACATTGCTTTTTGGCTCAGCACTGGCCAGTAGCAGGGCCCTTACCTAACATGGGGCAGCTTCTAGTTTCTTCTCACAGAAACCACCCCTATGGCCCCCTGCTACCAAAACCTTGCCGTGTAAACCCACTACACACCCAAACCTGCAAACCGTACTCAAAGTGAGGCCACACCTGCACAGAGCATTGCAGGACAGCTACTTCTCCCAAACAGCTAGCAATGCCATACGTGATGCACCCCAGGGTATGGTTGGCCCTTTTGGCTCCTAGGGCCCACTGTTGGCTCTTATTCAAGTTGCTGTCAGCTAGAACCTCTAATTTGTTTTCTATAATTAGTCAGTCACTTAGGGTGAGATTTCACCTGTTATAATATTAGAATAGCATCTTACTTTAGAACAACTAAAATTGAAATAAATTAATAATTTGAAAAATAAATGCTTGAGGTAGCCTACAGTTAAAATAACTTTCCTTGCTTCACAATCAAATCCTGAGATCAAGTCAATTTTAGAAGATCTGATATTTTACTATTTCTATTTGTTTCTTTTTGTTCGTTTGATTGATTGATTTTTAGAGAAGTTCAGATTTTCAAAATTTAGTTTTAAAATATTGAATGCAAATCTATGTTCAAAAATATGTTTTATTAGGAAAGAATAACTATTTTTTGGGAGTAAAAAGTTGCCAAAGAAATGTATATACCATAAAATACAGTTTACTCATATAATGCCAGAAGAGGAACATTTCCAAAGTTAACTCAAGATAAGATGGTATTTTGAAATATTTTCTAAAAAAAAATATAGTGAATATTTAAAAGCTATTACTGTGATGATCCTGCCTGGGAGACCACTATTCATGGAGGAGTTAGTGAGCTACACAGCAGTTAACCTGAGAATTAATGGATCTGTGTTGTGCTGTGCTGCACATCCAGTGTGGACTTCATACCTATGTTGTGCTGCACCTGTCCCTTGGCTGAAGGATTGGGCCGCCTGCCTTTAATTAGTGCAACAAGAAGTTTGCATGGGAACATCCTTTCTGTGACAGTAGAAATTATTAACAGGGTTGTTTTCTTGTAAGAAAATCCTACAGAAGTCCAAATGACCAAAATGGGGTCACCGTTTCCAAGGTCAGGTCTGCTTGTGGTGCTACACATGGTCAGAGGCTCATTCAAAGCTGCATACCTGGAGATTCCCAGTACCTGAGGGATGTAAGAGTATCTTTATTATTCTTTCTTTCTTTACAGCATTATCTCTAATAAATTGTATTTTGAAGGATACTTTACAGAGCCTGAGTGCCATTCTTACTGGGATTGTAACAGACCAACATCTCCTAGTGCAAAACAACTACTTAGTTAAAATTATTATTTGAAAACAGCAGGACTATCTATGCTGCAAATGGAAATCAGTTTTTCTCATAACAGCCTAATTTCTATTTTCCTCTTCTGTGTTTACTGAAATTGCGAGCACCACTATTTGAATAAAGGGTTGATGCCCAGCATGTGTGAAGTTATTTCTGAACTTCTGATTGGCTCTGAAATGTATTTTCCCTGTCCTCTTCCCAGGAGCACTTTCAAGAGGCATTGAGAAAATTAGCTTAGACAACCCGCTCGCTCCAGTTTTAAGAACCACTTTTGATGTAGTCAAATACATGCAAATGACTTACAATTTTTTTCTTTTTGAATCTTAAACATTCCAGACATTTAGTGTAAACTGCCTCTGTAGCAATTACATGTAGTTATTACCGGATGTAATTCTGTCCTTATGGCCTCTCAGTGTTAGCCCTAGAGCTCAAGTTGACAATCCTGGAGCAAAACTAAAAAAAACTATGATTCTCTGACCACTTGATTAAGTGACCATGAGACAAGCAAGGGTTTGGACTTGCGTTGGCTTTTCTTTGGCAGTTGGCTATACACGTAAACATTATTATAAATATGCAACCAACCATAATTGCTACAGAGGAAATATACCCCGTCTGTTACTGTAGAATCTGCAATATGCCGCTAACTCATAGAATCATAGAATGGTTTGGAAGGGACCTTAAAGACCATCTAGTTCCTAGTCCCCTTCCATGGGCAGGGACACCTTCCACTAAGCCACGTTCCTCAAAGCCCCATCCAGCCTGGTCTTGAACACTTCCAGGAATGGGGCATCCACAATTTTTCTGGGCAACTTTTTCCTGTGCCTCACCACCCTCAGAGTAAAGAATTTCCTCCTTATATCTAATTTAAATCTCAACTCTTTTAGTTTAAAATCATTATCCCCTTTCACTATATTCCCTGATTAAGTGTCCCTCTCCAGCTTTCCTATAGTCCCCTTTTAGGTACTGGAAGACCACTATAAGGTCTCCCCAGAGCCTTCTCTTCTCCAGGCTGAAAAATCCCAACTCAACCTGTCTTCATAGGAGAGGTGCTCCAGCCCTCTGATAATTCTCATGACCTTCCCTCTGGACCCACTCTAACAGGTTCATGTCCCTCTTATGTTGGGGACGACAGTGCTGAATGCAGTACTCAAGGTGGGGTCTCACAAGAACATAATAGAGGGGGAGAATCAGCTTCCTCAACCTGCCAGTCAAGTTCCTTTTGATGCAGTTCAGGGTATGGTTAGCTTTCTTGGCTGCAAGGGCACATTGCCAGCTCATGCTGAGTTTCTCATCAGCTTATACCCCCAGTTCCTTCTCAGTACTGCTTTCATTCCATTCTCTGCCCAGCCTTTTTTGTGTTTGGAATAATTCAGACACTAACTTGCATTTAAATGAGATATTCACATGTCAATACCTCAAAAACAAATGGGTTAATTTTATCTTTTTCACTTCTTTCTAGTGAATATGGCACTCCTGTGACTGTCCAAAGTACAGCAGTGGTCCGTACTGGTTTCAAATCAATGTAAACTTGCTAGTAATCTTTTAGTTTTCCCTGACATATTCTCACTTCCTGTAATCACAGATATCACAGAGTTTCTGAGATGGGCATGACCCCTGAAGATTGCTCAGTCCACGCTCTGTTCACACACAAACCACAATCACCTGCAGCAGGTTACTGATGGATGTGCCCAATCTGGCTTTGAATGTCTCCAAGGGCAGACTCCACTCCCTCTCTGGGTAGCATGATCCAATGTTCAGCTGCCCTCACAGTAAATATATTTTTAATTTAAACATAATTGCCCGTGTTTCAGTTTGTGCTTGTTGCTTCTTAATTTGTCATTAAGAATGTCCTAGCCTCACAGCCTGCAGGTATTCATGCACATTGATAAGATCCTCCTGAGTCTGTTCTCACCAGGCTGAACAGTCCCAGATCTCTGGACATCTCTCCACACTCAGTCCCCTAACCATCCTCTTGGCTGGATTCACTCCAACATGTTCATATCTCCCTCATACTGGAGAACTCAGAACTGGATGCAGCACAACAGCTGTCTCACCAGAGCTAAGCAGAGAGGAAGGATCACATCCCTGATGCCTTTCTTACCACAGCCCAGGCTGCTCTTGGCCTTGGCCTTTTTTTTTCCTTTTTTCTTTTTTTTCTGCAAGGATACTGATGGCTCATGGTCAGCTTGATGTTTGCCAGGGTCCCCGGGGCCTTCTCTGCTAAACTGCTTAAACTGCTTTCCAGACAGTCAGTCATTTGCTTCTTCTTCCTCATCATGTAGTTTGTAGCAGATATCTACACCAATGTCAGTCACATTGATGTGACCAAAAAATTCTCAGCTGGCTCCTCATTTGTCCCAAGGCATTGTTCCATGCATTTCCACTACTGTCTCACAAACAGGATGACACTTTCTTTGACATGCCAGATGGTCTTTCCTAAAGAGTCAGTATCCAACCACTGCATCCCACCATGCCTCTATCATCCCAGTGAGATCATAGCCCTGTAACTACACACAGATTTCCAATTCTTCCTGTTTGTTCATTATGCTGTGTGCATAAGTGGACAGACACTTCAGAGAGGCATCCAGTTGTGCTGGTTTCCCCAAAAGTAATAATATGCAAATAACTCATTTGCTTCAGCTAGAGAAGAGAATGCTTGCAATTATATTTTCACTACTGAGAAATGACTTTATATGTCTTCCAGAAAATCACATCAGGTAACTACAATTAAGGTGACAGAATCTCTTCCGCATCATGTGTTAAATAGTGGACATGACTGACAAGACTCATTACACTAGCTTAGTTATGTATATAATTAAAATAATAATAATCTTGAATTGTGCAAAGCAGTGCATTTCTCTCATTAAATAACATTTTTTGATTTGTGGTGGTTTTACTTGAGTGGGCAGCCGAGCTCCACCACAACTGCTCCCTCACTCCCCCCCTCCTCAAAGAGGAAGGGGGAGAAAAGTAAACACAAAGAGCTTGAGGTTTGAGATGAGAATGATTTAATTAAAGGGAAAAGGAATGGGGAGAAAAAGAAACAAAAGAAACAACAAGGCCACGCGGAAGCACAGAGAGAAAGGAAAAAAAAATATTATTCTCTACTTCCCATCAACGAGCGATGTTCGGCCATGTCCTGGGAAGCAGGGCCTCAAAACACGTACCGGTTGTTCAGGAGGACCGCCCTCCCCCACGAGAGCCCCCCTTTTATTGCTGAGTGTGACATCAGGTGTTACGGAATATCCCTTTGGCCGGTTTAGGTCAGCTGCTCTGGTGATGTCCCCTCCCCATCACTTGCCCACCCCGAGCCTGCTGGCTCCTGGGGGCTTGGAGGGAGTCCTGATGCTGTGCCAGCACCGTGCAGCAATAGACATAACACTGGAGTGATACCTGTGCTGTTCCAGCTACGAGTGCAGAGCACAGCACTGTGTGGGCTGCTGCAGGGAAAGGTGACTCCATCCCAGACAGACCCAACACACAGATAATGAAAAACATAATTTAATAAAAACATAATCAAGATAAAATATGAGAAAATCTATAACCTTGGTTCAGGAGTACATAGAGAAAAAAATAAATTAAAACAAAAGAGTATATGAAAAGGTTGGCTAGAAGGAAATGCTGAAGGTCATCTAGGCCAGTCTCCAACTCAAAGCAGAAGTATTTCCAAACCCACTCAGCCCAGGCTTTGTCTAGCCAAATCTTGAAATCTTTCAAATACAGAGGCTATACAACCTCTAAACTTACAATTTGTAGCCCATGTCCCTTGTTATGTCATTTTACACCATTCAGAACAGCCTTTCATCACCTTTATAATCAATCTAATGTAATCTAGTAGTTGTAGACTACTAGATCTCACACCCCTTAGCCTTCTCTCTGCAGGAATAAAGAATTCTGCCACTTCATGCCCTTCTTAGCAAGTCATATATGACCACTTTCCAGCCCTCCACAAAAACTTTAATTTCTTTAATGTTAATTTAAGGACCCAGATGTGGCTTCTCTAGCATTGAACTGAGGGAAATAATAGCTCCCCTCAGTCTGCTAACCATATGCCTCCTGTTGTACACTAGTATGCAATTTACATTTTTCATATTGAGAGCTTATTGTTGGGTTGTGTTCATCTTGCTGTCCACAGTAAACACCAGGCACTTTTTAGCAAGGCTTCTACCCAGTCCTCACTGATACATGGGGTAAATCCATTCCAGATGCAGAGGTTTTCATTTCTTGGAATTAATGTGATTTCTTCTGACCAATTTGTCCAGTACATGAGGTTTTTCTGGGTTGAAACTGGTGTGCGGTATGTCAAATCACTCTTTTAATTCTTGCCTTTCAGTTGAGCAATAAGCATTTTGTTTGGTAAGGTAGGTTTTTGCCCCAAATGCTGAATTATTCAGAAATGTAAGCTCAAGATGATATAAAATGTTTGGACATAGTTTTAAGTTCAATTAATTTTTTTAGATAAGGAAACAAACAAACAAACACAACTTTCAGTCTCTTCTAAGGCTTTATAATAAAGCATCTGAGGTCCCATTTTTTAAGGGTGAATATGTGAGCAACTGAAGCAGTAGACTGTGCTTTATTGACTGCATCAGCTGTTAGTATTAGTGTAATATGGTCAAATATCAGCAGATCATGTTTTAAAGCAAGAGAATGAGTCTTAGAGAAGTCCATAGTGCTACAAAGAATGAAAACAGAATCACAGAATCACAGAATAGTCTAGGTTGGAAGAGACCTCCAAGATCACCGAGTCCAATGAGTCTGAAAAAGATAATGAGATTTGAGGGGATCGAGTGCACACTCAGTAAGTTTGCAGACAACACCAAGTTAGGTGCGTGTGTCGATCTGCTCGAGGGTAGGAAGGCTCTGCAGGAAGATCTGGATAGGCTGGACCGATGGGCCGAGGCCAACGGTATGAAGTTCAACAAGGCCAAGTGCCGGGTCCTGCACCTGGGGCACAACAACCCCAAACAGAGCTACAGGCTGGGAGATGTGTGGTTAGAAAGCTGCCTGGCAGAGAAGGACCTGGGAGTAATGGCTGACAGTTGGCTGAATATGAGCCAGCAGTGTGCTCAGGCAGCCAAGAAGGCCAGCAGCATCCTGGCTTGCATAAGAAACAGCGTGGCCAGCAGGGCCAGGGAAGTGATTGTCCCCCTGTACTCGGCTCTGGTGAGGCCGCACCTCGAGTAGTGCGTTCAGTTTTGGGCCCCTCGCTACAAGAAGGACATGGAGGTGCTTGAGCGAGTCCAGAGAAGGGCTACGAAGCTGGTGAAGGGTCTGGAGAACAAGTCTTACGAGGAGCGGCTGAGGGAGCTGGGACTGTTTAGCCTGGAGAAGAGGAGGCTCAGGGGTGACCTTATTGCACTCTACAGGTACCTGAAGGGAAGCTGTAGCGAGGTGGGGGTTGGTCTATTCTCCCACGTGCCTGGTGACAGGACGAGGGGGAATGGGATAAAATTGCACCAGGGGAGGTTTAGGTTGGATATTAGGAAGAACTTCTTTACTGAAAGGGTTGTTAGGCATTGGAATAGGCTGCCCAGGGAAGTGGTTGAGTCACCATCCCTGGAGGTCTTTAAAAGACGTTTAGATGTAGAGCGTAGGGATATGGTTTAGTGGAGGACTTGTAAGCATTAGGTCAGAGGCTGGACTCAGTGATCTTGGAGGTCTCTTCCAACCTAGACTATTCTGTGATTCTGTGATTTTTGTAGGAGAAAGCATATGACCAAATTACAAGGTAATGAGCAAACCTGAAAGATTGCATGACAGACAGCACCTGAATATGATAAAATCATGTGAGAATAACAGCTTGCATATACTTATTTGAAGTGGTTTTCATGAAGAAAAAAAGCTCTGTAATGAATGGCAAATATTAATGGAGACAGGAGCATCAAACAGCTATCACAGCCACAAAATAAAATAAAATAAAATAAAATGAAATAAAATAAAATGAAATAAAATAAAATGAAATAAAATAAAATAAAATAAAATAAAATAAAATAAAATAAAATAAA
>NC_048895.1:52952525-52958064 GCF_011077185.1 Oxyura jamaicensis
AATAAAATAAAATAAAATAAAATAAAATAAAATAAAATAAAATAAAAAGAAAAATCTGTGCCTCCTCACTGCCTCCTCACTGACCCACTGTGGCCTTCCACACCTAGATGCATAAATTCACGGAGAAACTTTCAAGGTTGAGTATATAGGCATAAATACTGTCAGAATGAGAAAGAGGAGAAGGTTGCAGCACTCATCAGTGGCCTACAGGCATACCTTTTTTCATTCTAATACATCTGATTGACTTGCAAGCAAAGAATTACTTTATACCACTCTCATTTTAACATTTTATTATTATGTGAGTATATTAGTATGTTCTTGCATCTGTAGAGCTGATTTATCAAAATGTTTCTATTCCATAAATAAAAGGAAAGTATGCTGTAGGTTTTATATTGTCAGCAGGATTTATAGATACAGACGGTATTTTCTCAAAAACTAGTAGTATGAATGTGGACCATCTATCACTATCTGAAGACTATGGCTCCCCAGATGTGAATTGTGAGACTGTATTGTCAATGAGAATATTTTAAAGAAGATTTAGCTCTTGGATAGTACATAGGTTCATGTGTCTTAATAAATACAAGCACAATAACATGTAATTTCAGTTGCCTGTTTCTGATTATGGAATCCACAAGTCTAAACAAAGAGTTGATTGGGTCAAGTTACCAGTGCTAAGATACTCAGATGGGAGTTAAGTGCTAAGATACTCCTGGGTTCCAACACTTCTTCACTTCTTTCATTGACTTTACAGATTACAAATGTTATCCAGAACATTCTAATCGATCATATTTAAAGTTACTAGGACTGGGAGGGAAAAAAAAATAAATAAATAAAGTAAAATAAATTTAAATAGAAGCAGAGTTAGCAAAGAAGCTCTCCAGGACCCATCATCCCTAGAGAAATCCAAAGATATTTTTTAGCCTATAAAAAGAAAGTGCATCATGTCAATGCTGCTGTGATTTATAGACCTGAGGGAAAACTGGAGGATGACATCTTGATTAATGTCCTTTCTCTTCAGTCATGTTACTCAAAACCTAAAGAGATGGTAAATAAGGAAATATTCTATATTGGTGACAAGGTCCACTTTCAGCCCAGGGACAAGCTTTGCAATTTTTCCTGTATTGGCTCTTAGTTTTGGAAGAAAGCCTTCACAGAAGAGCGTGAAATTCAGATCTTCAAACTGGGGGAAGTGGGAGGCAGAAAATTGCTATCAATAGAAGCAATTTATAAAATTTATAAATCCTTATTTTCAGAAGCTTCACATGCAATATCCCTACCAGGACGACAGGATGCAAAATTAGGTTGATTAGTATTACTGCCATTTCCATAACAGCAGCAGTTAGTCAGACATTTTGCAGTTATCTCTGTGAAGACAGTCACTGTCCTGAAGAACCAAAATTCTAAGGAAGTGACTCAATTGCCTAAATACAGGCATTTATTATTATTTAGGTGACCTAGCTATCCAAGGCAGCTGCATGGACAGTTATAAACAGAAGATTGATAAGAAACTCCTGAAGAGGTAGCTGGATGCCAGGTAGGATATGCTTGTAAACATAAGATCTGATTCTTAAGTTTATGCAGCAGACTCTCCGCTACCCCTCTTGCCCCTCCACCCCTTCCCAGATGCAAGGTGCATTTTTCAATGTTTCCTTAAAGCTTATTCCTTTGAAAAATGTACTCTGTATCTTAACTTAGATTGCATTTTTAGTCCAGCTATCAAAATGAATGAGGTGAATGCAATCATATTTTTAATGTTTTTGTTGTTGTTGTTTGTTTTGTTTTAATATACAAACACATACATCTTTTCCTATCCACATTTTCCATTTAACACCTTTTGAACAATTTCAGCCAATCTGACAGATGGACAGTGCCTTCAGAGGCATTAACAACCTACAGGTGTCATGAAAATAAGCTGGATGAATGGCCCTATTAATGCCCTGACAAACAAAAGAGTGTGGTATGAATTTTACTACAGACACTGAAGAGCCATGTAAGAGAGTACTAGCACGAGCACTGCAGCAGCAAGAAAAACTTATCTGGAGTTAGTAGCTCCATAAACAGCAAAAAGCCCATCTGTAGAAAACTAGGCTTCATCAGCTCCACAGCTCAGAGAGTTATCATAGTTCTTATCACACTTCCACAGCCATTTCCATCAGCATGTGTCACTCTGTCACTCTGGAATGTTTTCTGTTTTCATTCAGGGCACAATTTTGAAATAACAATAATGAAAGAAAATGTGAGAAAATATATAGAATCACAGTTGTATCTGAGCTGAGAGAAATTTTCACAATTACTCATAGATATCCTATGAAAATAATGTTGTTTAGAAGTTTGCCTTTCCAATGTCTTGTGGAGGCAATTCTGGTTTGTCCAACTGTTTTTCCCATACTTACTTTAATGACTACTGCAACTCTTTTCCTTGCTTGACAGAAGAACTTGGCACTCTAAGTTAATTTTATGGATGAAATCCATGCAAATGAAAATTAGTTGATCCCTTGTGGTCTCTGCTGGTTTTGTTTGTTTGTTTTATTCCTACATTATACAGCCAAGTATGTGAAGTATGAAGTACCTGTATGTTGTCTTCAGTCTGCATATGGAACAGATATTCCAATGGCACTTCTGCTTGACGCTCTAGAGGAACGAGCGACCAAGCACTTCTTAGATATTCATTTCTAAGATAATGACACAGAAGTTAGAAAATGTCAGAACTATACTGCCTGTGAAGTTTTCTGTCTGTGCATTATGGTGCTGTGTGTAATGTTACGCTGTCTCATAATTTTATTGCATTGGAACCCACCTTGTCCACTTATTGACATTAGCATCGTTTCAGGTAGTTCTGTGACTACAGTTTATTTCACAGCAGCATAGGGCATTTATCATGGCTAATTAAACTGTCTGATTAACATTTTAATGGGATTTAGTTGACCCTAAATAAAAGGATGGACAGTCCCTATGCCTGGAAGGCTGTTAGATCTATGTTAGCCTTCTTATGTTATGGGTTACCTCAATTATCACAGTAACAACTTCTTGAATTTTGAACCAAAATGTATTCATACTTTGCTGATAAGAATTTAAGTGGGTGCCAGACTGAAGGCTTTAAACTGGACTATTGTATCAAAATGATATGAGGTTTATACATAAGTAACAGTACATGATATAAAGATTGCCTTAAGCTCAAATACAAAACTGTCCTACATGAAAGTCCTGTTTTAAACATAGTGCTATAGGATCACATGCAACCAGGGGAACACATTGCCTTATTAAGGTTAATGCCTTACATAAGAATAATTTAAAACAAGATTTTTAAAAGTGTAACAATGGGATCATACATCAAGAAAAATGAAATACAGTAAGCAGAAGAAATGGTGGGACATGAAGCACGCATAAAGATTTTCATTAGAAAACCCTTAACAAATTTTTGTTGTTGTTGATCTCCCTATAGTGAAATACTGTATTTGATATTTCACCATTGTTACTGCTCAGTTTGTGGTATGGAAGAAGAGTTGTTGAAGAGATCAATTCTCTTTGACATACTGTCTGATTAGTAAGAGACCAGTGTGTGGTGACTAACAGACACTCCTCACAATAACTCAAAAGAAACCTTGAATGCTTAGAAGCCTAAAGATATCCAATACATCTTTACTCATACTTAGCATGTGTAAAGAAATTTTAATTTCCTGATGACCTTTTTTTAAAAAATATATATATATATATATATATATATCATAAAAATGCAACTCCAGTTCTCTTAATTTATTATTTCAAACAGATAGCAGTTTCATTCAAACTCTTACTCATGTATAAAGAAACTCTATGGAATAACTATTTATTCCTTACCATTAAAGGAAACTGTTCATTTCAAAGAACATCACTCTTCATCATCCTACTACCACTTTTTTTAACACTACACAAGTATAAAGAGGGTTTAAACTCCTGATGTCTTGAGAATGTCCATCAAGGCTTGTATAATTATCCACATCTATGAAAAGAGTGCTAGACAGTAAAAAAAAAATCTAGTCTGATCGCTGCCAGCCCTTAGCAACATTCTGTTAGAATACTTAGCTAGCCAAGAGACAAAGATAACCCAGCCAATAGGTAAACTTTGGCAAAGAGCTTGAATGATCTGGTGAAAAACCCAGCTGTAAAATAAATAAATAAATCTTCTCCAAAGTAGAGATGTTCACGATGAGCTTAAAGCCTTCCTGATGTTCCTGTCAGAGTGTTTATATACTGGTGTTGAACTGGGCAGGTAGAATATGTGATTTTTGTCTCTAACCAAAGTATTAGGCCTTATCTAGTGCCAAAAGCTTGATAGGAGACTTAATTGTTCTACTTTTGCATGGCAACACCTGCAGTGAATTCTTGTAATTAGGCTGACTGTCACTGTAAGCATAGCTTGCCTACTCTGTTAGTCATCCCTTTAAAAAGAAATTGCTATATCTCATGTGGTTACCTTGACAATCCACAATTTATTTTTTAACACAAGTTTATTACAGAAGTGCACACTGTATGTTACAATCCAATGGCTCCAACAGACCACTAACAGAAATTACATTGTCATTTACGTAGAGTAGGCAATACATATGCAAAATGATATGTAAATGTTCTTACCATTAAGCAAAGTGATTTATAGAACTTACAACAATTTGCATGCATTTCTTTGATGCTTTTAGATTCCTACTGTCCCTGTGTCCTCATTTGCAATAATAATCAGTCTACATCAAATCTCACATAATTAAGCTGAACAGAGTGGCACTTTCTTTAACAAGGGTAATTGTTCATATGCTGCCCCTGTGTAATGAGTCATCATAAACAAAAGGATGTGTTAATAAGTTTTCACAGCTGGTATTTTGGGCTGGATCCTGGCTAAATAAGGGCAGCTTAGAAAAACATTCCAAGCATTATGATGTTTCAATCCACAAAATATTCTCCATTATGAAGATTTTCCACTGCAACTTTTATCTTCCTTTGTACTTTCAGCATCAGCAGCTGAGAAATGAAGCATTCAAAAGTCTTGCTAGTATTGGAATGTGAATGAAACAGGTTCACTTTTACATATTTTAAATAAAACCACATATTTGGCTAGTATTTTTCATAGTGGAATTCAATACTCCCTCATCTAGATGCAATTGGTGGTGCCTGGGCACTTCTAAAATCTAACTCACTTCATGTGCTTACCTAATTGACATACGGATTTTGGCCAGGTTTGTGGAACTGACTGAGAAACTGTCACCACTTTGCACCAGCTGCTGTAGTTAATCAAATATTTTCAGTTCTATACAATATGTCTACAAAATGCAGCGGTCATAAAGAAATGAAAGATTATATACATTATCTTAAACTGCCTGCAAAAGTCTGTGTTGCAAACCACATTGTCTATTGGCAAAATACTACTTGGAGGAGATGGGGAAATAATTAGAATAAAATATATAGGGAGGATATTTACTGAAGCTTAGACTATATACATAGAGAACCTTTATTTTCTACTTGAAAAGGAAGGAAGGAAGGAAGGAAGGAAGGAAGGAAGGAAGGAAGGAAG
>NC_048895.1:52958074-52993014 GCF_011077185.1 Oxyura jamaicensis
AAGGAAGGAAGGAAGGAAGGAAGGAAGGAAGGAAGGAAGGAAGGAAGATAAAAGAACTTGTAACATGGGCAGCAACAGGCAGAAAGCTACAGATGGAGTTGAAGAATTTTTCTATTTGCATGGAAACATATTCAGTTTATAAAATACCATTAAAAAAAAAAAAAAAAAGTGACAGTATGGATAGGTGCAAATGTGATAAACTATCATCAGAAAATGTATAAAGTATGATACAAGTGAAAATCATTTGCCATAACAGTGTTCTCTGGAAGAATGGGAGACCATGGATACAAAAACCAGCTGTCTCCAGTGACACAGCCACTCAGCCATGAGATGATTACTGAGCAAGCTTAGTCTAGTAGGAAGAATGAAGTAAAGCTTCAAATTAATTCAGAAAAGGAGCAGATACTGAGGGCAGCAAATTGCTCTCACATCACTGCAGGAGCAATCAATCACATGGAAGCAGACAGGAAATGTCAAGGCTGATGGAAAACTTGGATGTTTCCATATTCTGAGTGTTACTTATGTGCTGAAAGAAAATATATCCAGATGTGTATTGCTGCAGGCAGACATTTTTGTGACTAGCAGCCAGAGAGAAGGGAAGTCTTTTCTGCTTCCTCACAGGCCTTTTCCTGTAATATCAGGTAGCTTGCCCATTTCCTTACACAAGTCTGTGATACATGTTCTGCAACACTGGCCTCTCATTAAATGCCACCAAACCACTGCATGAAGATTTAGTGCCTGGAAAGATAAGTGGCAACTCAGGGTGCCTTGCTGTAGAAGGAACATAGGACAGCTAGTAGTCAGGCCTGTTGCCTACTGCTGCACTGACCAAGATTCACAGACACCTTTCTGCCAAAAAGTACATGCATTGTCTTAGTGACCCAGAACCCATACCTGACTCTCACATCAAAGTGAGATTGACAACAAAGAAGGAAGTCAGCACCAGGGCAAGAAAGTATATTAAAGTGCATTTTTAATGGGAATTTAGGTAAGATGGGCTTAGACATATATCTCAGTTGTACCTTGGCTACTTTTTCCCCATACCATGGCTTATAAAGGCATCTTTATTTACATTAACCTTACTTCTACAATGGCATATTTTAAAAGATTAAGGAGTTGGCATATCATTTCTTCTTCTCCCTATGTTCACAGGTACTGCATGTTTAAGACAGTGGGCGTAATTTGAAGCAGGGTCTTCGAGAATTTTTATGTTAGCTTATCTGCAAAAAGGATGGCAATAACCACCTGGAAACTGGCTATTTTAAACCATATCTGTCATAATAACTATGGTGGTGGTGGTGGTGGTGCCCATCTGGCTTGACCTGCAAGCCTGTCTGATAGTTATCCATGATATCTTAACTTTACAGTGGCTTCAGGAGACATGGGATATCTTCTCTAGCTGAAGTATCATGTATGATTTATTATTATTATTTTTTTAACATGTGAGGCCAGGAACACTATACCATCCCTCTCTGCATATAGGACATACATGCATAGCCACGATGCCTCCTAGAGATTTTGAGACAGAAGGCCTTCTGTGATCTCTACAGTTTATACAAAACCACTCTTTCATCTCAGAGTACACTTATGTAGGTGGAGGACTCTGAGATCTACTGTACTAAACATAGCTGTAGGTATTGTTGAAATCATAGCATTCAATGCTAAATCAGCCCTAGGAAAATCCTCATTCACTGATAAATTACTGCCTTTCTTTCCTGTCTCCACCATTTGCTTATTAAGAAATAGCCCCCCACCCAGACTTTAGGGAACAGGTGGTTCCTATGGTTTAATACAAATCAGAATTTCCTACCTGCTTTTATTTATAGGATTCCCTATCATGAAAACATTTACTGTTTCTCGCTACATTTTTCAACACATTGTCTCCCTCTCTGTATTCCAACAGAACTCCTTTATACATGCTGCACTTCATTTTACCCCCAAAATTTCACAGGACGGAGTTGTCAGTCTAACTCTCCTCCTTCCTGACATTTCCTGTGACTGAGAAGTATCCATTCCCTTCTGGCAAAGCCAGTGTGCTAACTCGTGAGAATATGCCAATATGATAGTGTGCAGAAGGAAGGAAGACAAAATGAAATTGTCATATATGGAAGTGTCCAGAGATTTTTTGCAACATTCAGTACACATATTTTATGGCCTGAATATGGGGAGACACAGGACAATGGGCTAAGCAATAGAGTGTGCATCAGGTGACTACATTTGTTGAGAATATCACAAGTCATATTCCCCTCTTTTGACTCTTAAATATGGATTCTATCTGCTCAAATGGCTAGAAAGTATTTGTTTCACAACAGTGTTTTGAAACACTCTGTAAACTGGGCATTCTCTCATATTGTACATACAGGCCTAGCATATCTTATGGATTTCTGTACATTACAACAGCACTCATTTATTTTCTTTTGATTCTGACTGTAAGGTGCATCAATAGTTTTTTTGTTTGTTTTTGTTTTTTGAAGATGAACCCTGCTATATACTAGAATGTATTTTTAATACTTGATTTAAACAGCTAGGTAAAACACAAAGAAACAGCTATACTGTACATATTATATGTTCTATTTATTATGTTTGTGTGCTTATATTTATTGAATGAACAAATACTAAAGTGTAGGAGCTTAGAACAATTTGTAAAAAACACTGTAGAGTTAAGTAAATAACTCTTTGTGTCCTGCAATCTATACAGAAATGACCACACAATCTACTAACACAGATACTGAAATGTATTTGGTATCAGACTTAGGTTTATATAACAAACACATAAGACTTATAAGTGATAGAACTGTGTACAGGAAATTAGGTGTATTATAAAACTCACCTTCTTTCTCTAGAAAGCTCATAATCTATATTTTGGAACCTTACACTAGCTTAGCAGTGTGTTGCCTCTGGTCATATGCAGGGAATGATCATGTTTCATCATCAAACTTAGATCATATCTAGAAGACCTCTTCTCATTTAGTGCATATCTTATTAATCATAGAATATTCTAAGTTGGAAGGGACCCATAAGGATCATCAAGTCCAACTCCTTGCACCATGCAGGTCTACCCAAAAGTTTAGACCATGTGACTTAGTGCACAGTCCAAACATTTCTTAAATTCATACAGGCTTGGTGCAGTGACTACATCACTGGGGAGCCTGTTCCAGTGCGCAACCACCCTCTCAGTAAAAAATCTCCTCCTGATATCTAGTCTAAACTTCCCCTGCCTCAGCTTCACCCCGTTTCCGCGGGTCCTATCAGTGGTGTTTATGGGGAATAGGTCACCCACCTCTCCACACCCCCTCGCGAGGAAGTTGTAGACTACGATGAGGTCCCCCCTCAGCTTCTTCTTCTCTAGGCTGAACAGGCCCAGTGACCTCAGCCGCTCTTCATACGTCATCCCCTCCAGGTCCTTCACCACCATCATCACCCTCCTCTGGACACTCTCCAACAGTTTCACGTCCTTTTTGAACTGTGGTGCCCAGAACTGCACACAGTACTCAAGGTGAGGCTGCACCAGCACAGAGTAGAGCGGGACGATCACTTCACTTGCCCTACTAGTGATGCCGTGCTTGATGCACCCCAGGATATGGTTGGCCTTCCTGGCTGCCAGGGCACACTGCTGGCTCATATTCAACTTGCTGTCAGCCACGACTCCCAGATCCCTCTCTGCGGGGCTGCACTCCAGTGTAATGCACAGTTTGTGACTAATGCCACAGAAACGCCTGCTGGATGTAGGTTCTGGCAATAGAACAACGTACTTCCATACATTAGCCACCTTTGGGAACAAATAAATCATCTACTTAAAACATCAGAAAATTAATTTGCATAACCAATCTAACACCATGTTCATTGTGAGTCCAGCCAACACCCTTATTTTATCTCTTGGATGTTATGCTGTAGCTTCTAGGTTGGTAGTAATAGTATACTGATTATTATGATCATGATTAAGTAATATGTGCTTTCTTTGTACATTTCCTTAGTTATTACATCATCTATATTTTTTCTGGCCTGGTCATTTTCTTACAAGCCTAATATGAATGCAACCACAACTTACTTTCTGTGCAGTTATGGCAATTTTTTTGCTATCTAATTATTATTTTTCCACATTCTACATTGCACATAAATGGTTATGTGCATACTGCTACACCCTCAGATGGTAATACATCAGTTTTGTAAAATAGCTTATTGCAAAGTTAGTAAAGCCTGTTACCATTTCTGTTGGTCTGCCTCATGGTACAAGTAATCGGCAGGCAAGAACATCACTTTTTTTTTAAAGACATTGTGATTGACCCACCTGAAGTAGAGCTAACAAATTTGCTCGGTTTTCAGCTTGATACTTTATTTAGATTTATTTCAGCATTTCGGCTGTAGAAGCCAGTGTGAGCTGAAAAGATACAAAATCCTGTGAGCTGAAAAGATACAAATATCCTAAAATCACTTTCTTTTTTTCTTTTGATATAAAATGTCACCTCTTTATTTGTACATTATAAAACAAAACTTTAATAAAAAAATGTACATTAATAAATAAATAAATAAAACAACATTCAAGACTGTCAGAGATATTGCTGACCATGGTCCAACACTAATTTGCCACAGACATTTGCAGTGGGGTTTTTGCTTCCTACCAACAAATTAGGTGAGAACCATGCTATTGACAGTCTGTGGTCATCTTAGCTTAAAAGTTCACACTATCTTGTATTTGACTTTTTATTTTTATTGCTAATTTTATGAATTTTAGGGTTTGAATAAAACTGAACATACAATGTTTCATCTCCTCAGAGGCACCATAGGCAAGAAGAATACAATAATAATGCTCTGGTTCCAGAAATCCGTACATGAGCTTATCCAGTTCATTTTGCAATTCCTATTTCCTTCTGTTTAAGAGGTGCTTAGCAAATATTATCAACAGACATTAGAAACAATTAAAACATAAAAGCAGAGGAAGACACTCTTATTTGCTCTCAAAAATACTCATTCTTTTACAAATGAAGAAAATATTTTGAAAAGCCAGACACTATCTATATAACTCCACTCCTACCCTCTTATTTCTAGAGCTATTTTTTCTTTTCCTCTCACAATTCATTTTTTAGCATAATTTCAATTTTACAGAAAGAGCATATGGTACACTTAGAAGTTTAGGTAAGAGCACAGAGGAAAGTTAGTTCATTCAGTATACATACCAAGCCATCTGTCTTTGTTTCCACCCTTTGTAAACCCCTTTTTTCTGCATGAGTCTGGACAGGAGCTCCTTGTTCATCCATACAGATCTCCTGGCATTTTTTCTTGACTTCATGTATATAAAGAGAAGCCACTACAGAATATGTTTCATGATCTTTGCATTTTTCCTCATTGCACTTCAATGACCATTTTTTTTCACAGTCTTACATGGAACTTTTTTCTCTATGTTTTAGATAGACTGACAGAAGATAAATAAATAAATAATTTAAAAAAAAGTTACATTAGCTACAAATAAGTCATTCCACTTTCCTTTTGTGTTTCAAAACAATTTAAGAATATGTTTATAATTATATTTAATACATTTTAGGATTTTAGGAACTTCTGCTGATAACTTCCCACCACACTGAAAACTGTCTGTCTATATTGAGGTGGCTAGAACAGAAGAACAGTGGCAGAATAATCTGATGTTGACTTCATAATTATCATAATTCCAAAGGCTATGACTATATTTTTGCTCAGTCATAAAAGAACCCGGGTATGTCATGAACAGGAATGTGAACACAAACATGAGTACAAAAAGGCTTCAGTTAATGAAGATATTTCTTCTGGGCCTCTTTTGCCATCTTTAAGCTAACCTAGATGATTCAAAGGTTATGTAGCATGAGGACAGTAGGGTTCGGTGGTGTTACAGATAAATGACTTAACAAAATTTCCTTAATTGTAGTAACAAAATCTGTAAGTGATAAAGATTACTAAGATGTGCCAGCTATAACAACCTGCTGTAATCTAAATGTACTTATTTCCCAATAACTTATATATTCAAGGATTCCCCAAATTGGTTTGGATTGTATCTAGGATGAACTTCTTCCTAATCTGCACAAATTTGTTATACAGGTGGCATTTTTTACACACCCTGTACAGATGTCCCGAACTAAGTGACTCATGCACAGATTGATAAATGACCCGATGTACTTTAGATTCATGGATCTTTTCTGGCAAAGGCAAATATATTGAATTAGGAATTATTCCTAAATTGCTTATTCAACAATAAATCTATGAAAAGCTGAGGAAGGAAGGAAGGAAGGAAGGAAGGAAGGAAGGAAGGAAGGAAGGAAGGAAGGAAGGAAGGAAGGAAGGAAGGAAGGAAAAAAGAAAGAAAGAAAGAAAGAAAGATCATTAAAGTTCAGTGGCTGCAATTATCTTCTGCATATATATATACACCATACAATTAATTGGTCCCCTTCATATCCTTTCTCCCTCCAAATAATACTTTTTAATATAAAAACACACTAATCTTCCTACTTATTGCACCATCTTTCTTTCTGATTATCCACTACACTCTGATCTAGAATATATACAAGCTGCAGTTGTCTCCACATCTTTCACTCTTTATTGGTTTTGTGTAAAGACTTTAAATGATGTGTATTTTCTTTCACTCAGAAATGGGCTTCTATTACCAACTTATCCTTTACAAATAGTAAAATAGCAAAGACTTAATCACTATAAGTCCCAACAGAGTACTTGATATATAGAAAAACAACATTATTTTGGTTACACTGTCCTATTTGATGGGAAGTAAAAATTAAGCTTCACTGCTTCCTGAAACATTTGGTTAACTTGAATGTACACAGTTTCAATAACCAAAACTTACAGCAAATTTTTATGGTATCTGCTGTCTTGATTCATGTCTTTTTGCATTATAGTTGACACAGCTCCTCCTGAACACAACATGCATTTTATCTGGCAGCAACTTATCAAGCATTGGCATTGTTATTACCCAGGAGATTCTGGGACAATGGCAAAGAGGTTTTGGATGATTAGTCAGTGTCACCAAGATGAGAGTAAAATTAAGAAACAGTAAGGACAACATTAACACTGTTAGGCATAGAAATAAAAAAATAAAAAAATAAAAAAATAATAATAAAAAAAAAAACAGAAACTCATGAAAACAAATAGCATTGCTCTTAATCAAACTGACAGCTATAACACTAGTTAGTTTTGATTCACAGAGAGCTATTTTGTGTTCAATGATTTTTTAAAGATTCATCTTCTGTGTTTACTTCCCGGTAAATAAATTCTGTCTTTTTTCTTTCACTTAGAAGTTAAGAAGCCTGTTGTTTATTATGTCTCCTGACTTTTTGAAATTCTAGGCTAATTCTAGAATTAAAATGTTTCAAGTCCATGCCTAACCCACCAGAAGACAATAAACTATGTTTGACACCTTCATCCTAATTCAAGTCCACTTTCAGGTAAATATATCACACAAATGAGCTATGAGCTATGAGCTTCATATCACAGTATCACAGTGATTTCATTATATTGACCAGACCAACAATCCTGAGCCAGCATGCCATATTTCACATAGAGTCTGTCATTGTTGATGTTGATCTAGCAGAGTATTAAAAGTAAGACTGAGATTTAGGTTATTCATAAAAGTTTAATAGACTAAAAATTATGTCTGATTCACATAGCAGAAACTCCATTCTTCTTTTTATTTTTCAACATAAATGACCGTGAAATCTCCATAGAAGATGGAAATTTCAGTAAGAGAGAAAAATATATAACAAGAATAAGTCTCTGTTCAAGTAACAAGTGCAAGAATTATAAGACTAAGAGAATATATGAAAAAAGCTTCAGTGCTGCCATGGCTGCATCTGTGGGTTTATAGGAACAGGAATTTTCATGAATAACCAGAAGAGTCATCCTACAAAGGGGACATATCAATGAAAGATTTTTTAGCTGTACCTGGGTAGGCAAAGCCAGATAAAGTGAGTCCCTCAAGGTCCCAAGACATCTCTTTATACAGAGATGAAGAAAGTGAATAGGTGGGAAACTAGTCCAGACTGAAGCCTTGCTATAAATTACTGCGATTAAATTGCCATAATTTAAAGCAATTTTAATTGCTGAATTAAAGCAATTTAAATTTCTGAATTAAAGCAATTTTAACAGAAGTAACGAAATAAATAAATAAATAGATAGATAGATAGAAAATGGCAGAGCTCCTAGTCTTTCCAAACAAAGGTAACAGATCATTTATTACAAAATGTTGATAAACTAAGGGAATTTCTAGGCAAGTCTAATGACAAATAATTAAAAGGTTAAGAAGGAATGAAAGATAGCATCAAGGAAAAAATGGGTTAAGTAGTCAGAATCAGATCTGGATGTCCTACTCCATTATTTCATCCTCAAAAAAGCATATAGAGAATGGGAAATTAGTAGATGAGTAGATGACATAAGGCTTATAAATACTGTGTGCATATAGGTCATGATACAAGTTGAGTACATTCAGGCCAGGATACAAACTGGAGCACATCTCACAGGTGACATCTAGGATATCAAGAAACAGTATTTAATATATATTGTATATTATAACATATATTATATATAAAATATGTATAAATTAAAGGTTACCCAACACAGAAGAAAAACTATCAAAAATAATTCCATGCTAAATGGAGTTTTAAAATCTTCTCAGACAGTTCCATAGAAAATATTCTTGACTTACAGTAAAGAAACATAAGTTGGAGAGTTCAGATAGAAACAAAACATTTCAGACTGTTTGGGTACAATATCATGAACATGAAAGGAAGAGTGAATAAATACCAAACCTGTTCCAAGTTACCTTCAAGAAATAATGGCATTATCCTGGAAAACACTAGAGGTATATTGCAGAATATTTTGTTCATAATAAATTGGAAAAATAACATAAATAAATGCAATTCAATATGTACATGTGAAGTATCTTTGCAAGTGCAGTCAGCCACACAAATAAAAGGTGAAAAATAAATAAAGAAGTAAGCAGTTCAGAAGAAAAGGTTGCTGGTAATACCTGACTACAAGTTAAACACATCAATAATGACATAGTAAAAAAGGCAAATATCATCTGAGAGTGCAAACAGAAGTATAATTTACAAGTACATGAAGTAATACCCTTTCAGTTGGCATGGATTAGCACTTGAGAACTGTGTTCAGTTTTACTGCTGCTCTTTAAAAAAAGTCAGTCACCAATTGGAGACGGTCCTGAAGAGAGAAACAGGGTTGATCAAAAGCCTAAAAAGCATGACTTGTGGGGAAAGACTGACTGAACCAAGGATTAGGTAAATTTAAGCAAGAGGAGAATCCTAAGTGAATACAAAATGCTAGTCTTCAAAAGGTTAAAATACTGCTCCAAGCAGGAACAATATTACCTGTTTTCACTGTGCAGCATGTCTATAGAAAGAAATAATAGCTTTAAGTGGCAGAAAGAAACACAAGGAAACCATTCTAATAGTGCCAGGGACAGCACATTTGAATAAATAAGTTTTGGGTGATGTAGACTTGTAAGTACCAAAAAACTTGAAAGCAACTTGGGTAAATAACTAGGTTAATGTTGCCTTGCATCTGCAGAAAAGAGTAGATGAAAGTTCAAAGTTTCTTTAAAAAAAAAAAAAAAAAAAAAAATAAAAATTTTATTTAAAAAAAAAAAAAAAAAAAAAAAAAAAAAGTATGATTTCATTCATATATAAGAATGTAATAATATAATATTATTTGATTAATACATAATACAAAGACCTAAGGTAAAAGAGAACTCTCTTCTACCAGCTTGTTTGGCATATTAGCCATTTCAGACATTGAAATGATTTTTTTATCTATTTCTTACTTCTCTTGATCTGCCCAGTACATCAAAGGGCTGTGAATTTATGACGAAAAGCAAGGGTTTTTATTTGTTCTTTTTTCTATCAAGTGTAACATACCATGACCCCCTAATAGCCATGATTCTGTCTCACTCTTAAAGGTGTACATTTAACCTTCCAGCCAAACAACATTTCACTTTCCTGAAGCTTGATATATCACATCTATAGTGGTAATTTTTTTTCTGTGCTCACCCAAACATGTAAGATTCAAACCAATTTTTCCAGCAGTTAAAATAAACTGAGGATGTGACAGTAATATTACTCAGCAAAGATGAACTATCACTGTGATTAAGTGGAACAGTTTGATACCTGTTGAACTAAGTTACTGATGAAAAATGGACCTGTAATGTCCACTGTATCACAAGATGATAAGAAGACACAAGACAAGCAAGTGAAAGTTTTATTCAGCCTGTAAAAACAATGCTAAGTGTTGTTTGTACTGACACAACTAACTAACACATTTGGTGGGCTCCTAGAGAAACATCTCAAGGTTGTGTACATCTTACATGCACTTTGAAAATAGATAATGTGACATTGCCAGCTCCACAATGAGGAAGGAAAGCTTGCTAAAAATAAGGAAAATGTTTGCATATACACTACGAATTTAAAATGTGACCAATGAGCTTGTCTGGCTCCAGTTTTTAGGTACCTGACTTGAAACCTCAGGAAAGTCTCACTGTACTGCAAAGTATTGATTATTTCCCCTGTAACTCAAGATTTTCTATGGAGTCTCGAGTAGAGTAAGAAAAATGGCTTGAAAACTGGATAAAAATAATTCTTGGAATAACGGAAAATATAATGATGACCAGAGTATGATGATGGTTTTTTTATATATAATTTAAAGAAATCAAATTCAATTTTGATACTCATATGAAGGCAAATTTTTAAAAAGTTTTGACAATTCCAAATGTGTCAGAACTACAGAGCTACCTTTTAGAACCAAAAAAAAAAAAAAAAAAATTTCAACAAAGTTTTTTTTTTTTTTTTTTTTTTTTTTTTTTTAATGAACAAACTCTTTTTTTATCTTAAACATCTTAAGCTCCGTCTTTTATTTTAGCAATGTATCAGCCTTTTGGAGGTATAGAGTTGGAACAGGATTCAGAAAGACTGAAACCAATAGAGATCCATAGGGGGCTGTAATAAATGCAGCTTGGTTGGTTCAGTCAGAATAGCTGCTCAAATAACAGCTGGTGCTGAGCTGTGTATTAATCTTCTCTGTTAACAAGTTCTGCTTGCTAATGCTGAGCTGGTCAGGCAGCCTCTACTTGTCCTTCCTAATTCCATCTTCATCATTTTCACTGAGACTCAATTAAAATGGGGGTGAATTCTATGGTGAATGAATTCTAACACAAATAATGCAGCAAATTCTCCACCACCGGAACTCAATGAAAAAAGCAGAAAAAATGTAAAGGCAAATGCACATACTAATAAGGTGATGCAGAGCAGTGGAAAGTATCTCTGTTGTTGTCACTGTAACAAGTACAAAAATTGTCATCAAGTATTTTATTAGCCCATAGTAGAGAAATGTAACAAGTTATTCTATAAAAACTGATTCTTTTTGGTAGACATTTTCTTTAGATGTTATTGGCAAAAACATCAGATGCTGTGTAAAGAATCATTACCTTCTGTTGAAATAAAAAGAGCAGTGATCTTGAATTATTTGCATACATATTATATCATATTATACTCAACATAGGACAGAAAATTATAATTGTCACATATTAAAATTATTCAAGTGAGTCAGTATTTTTCTGCACACAGAACATAAAAAATTGAATGAGAGAAAAAGTGGTTTCTCTTGAAATTATTCAACACAAGTTGCAAAATTTAACTGATGAGGAAAACTTTTCTGTGAACTTAAAAGACTTTCAAGAATTTAGTAGATACTATGTTCCCCATGCTGAAGAATTTTATAGATCTTTAAATATTCATACTCATAGGTCGTAATAGTCAATTGGATTGAATATTTATTCTAAAATATAAGAAAAATGAAGTATTTGAGAGAGAGAATTGAGAATATGTTTTGATTAGTTATTATCTAACAATAATGTATGCACTACAAAGTAAAGATGCTAAACAAATTGTGATATAGTAATAAACACTTGTGAAGGGCTAAAATATACACCATGCCAATCACTGATAGTACTGAGAATCATGGTTAAATATTTTCTGAATTCACAAGGCTAACAAGAAACACCTTGTGTCTCTAATATATCTACACTATTCTCTCCAAGACACTAGAAAATTTGTGTTTGTCCTAAAGAAATTTTAATACAGCAGATCTTAGTAATCAAGCTCACTGTCTCTAAGTCATTTTTTTTTCAGTTGCTCCAAAGAGAAAATTGCCTATATCTCAAATTATAAAGAGCATAGAATATCCCTTTTAATATATACTAAAAGGATGTGAAACTATTGGAGACTGTCCAGAGAAGGGCTATGAAGATGGTTAAGGGTCTAGAGGGGAAGACATATGAGAAGTAACTGAGGTCACTAGGCCTCTTCAGCCTGGAAAAGAAGAGATTGAGGGGAAACCTCATCGTGGTCTACAGCTTCCTCATGAAGGGGAGTGGAGGGGCAGGCTGAAAATCAGGTTGATTTTCACATATGGGTTTGATGCTGCGGTCTCTTTTACAGCCATGCCTGGGTCCCATCCTGCATTCTGGGCTATGGGCATGCCTCTTCTCACTGCGGCTGTCTGCCTGATGCTCCTGCCTTCATCCCATGCCACCATTGCACCAACTGGAAGGCCAAGGTCCCCTGCCCCAGTATCTTTGACGGGGCAATATGTTCCCTGCGTCATTGAGGTGCCAGTGGTACCGCCTGTGTCTGTGGGCTGTGCACAAGAGGTCCCTCAAGCACTGGTGTCTGTTGTGCTGCAGGCGCGATCCCTCTGCCCATAACACTTCTCATTCTCATAAAGTGCCTTCCTTCTTGGTGCTTCCTTGGACTGCATCACTGTCCTCTCACACCGAGGATGCCTGCTGCTCACCTTGCTGCTTCAGCTCTTCTTCCTGCTGCACAAGCCTTATGTCAGAGAGCATAGAAGCTCAGCAAATGGTGGGCCAGCTGCAGGGGTCCTGTTTTATAGGGCCCGGAGCAAAGGCGGGGCAGTGGTGGCCATTGTGACCTCAGCAAGCCTCTGTGATGGAGTGGCCCACGTGTGACCAAAGGCAGCTCTGTTGGGAGTGGCCTGGAAGATGCCCTCATGTGGAAGCAGGAGGAGGGCTGGGGGGAGGGGAGAGGGGGGAGGGAGGAACGACACTGAGAGCCCCTTTTCTGAGGCTGGGTCCCCCATGCCATTTGGCTTGCCAGAAAGGCTACCCCTCAGCCACAGGAACAGCCCTCCACCTCCCATCCTGTGGCCTGGTTTATTTTTAACACTGGTTTTTAGATAATTTCATTCTATTCTTTATGGAAAAGAACAGAAACAAGGTGCAACTTCAGCCCTAATTCCTATGTGTGCTTTGTGCTCTGAATGAAGAATGTCTTCCTCACGTCACATCTAATCTAAATCTCCCCTCCATTTGTTCAAAGTCATTATTCCTTGTTCTATGGCTGCACCCCTGATAGCTTTCTATCCAGCTCCCTCTCCAGCTTTCTTTTAGGACACTTTTATGGGTTAGGTTAGGTGGCAAAACTGCAGGACCTTGCAAATTGCAGCCTGATAAGACCTTGTTGCACGTGTTCCACGTGGCCTTTTACAGCTCAGGCTCTAGCCTCTCATCGGTGTAACATAGAATCATAGAAATATTAAGGTTGAAAAACTCCTCCAAGATTATCTGGTCCAACCACCCCACTATCACCAATGTCAACCACTAAGCCATGTCCCTAAGCACCACGTCCAACCTTTCCTTGGTTACTAAGATGGTGAAGGGCCTAGAGGGGAAGATGTATGAGGAGCGGCTGAGGTCACTTGGCCTGTTCCACCTGGAAAAGAGGAGGCTGAGGGGAGACCTCATTGCAGTCTACAGCTTCCTCATGACAGGGAGTGGAGGGGCAGGCACCATTCTGTTCTCTTTAGTGACCAGCAACAGGGCCCAAGGGAATGATGTCAAGCTGCGACGGGAGGGTCAGGCTAGATATCAGGAAGAGCTGCTTCACTGAGGGTTGTTGCGCACTGGAACAGGCTCCCCAGGGATGCAGTCACGGCACCAAGCCTGTCAGAATTCAAGAAGCGTTTTGACTGTGCAGTTAGTCATATGGTCTGAATTTTTAGGTAGACCTGTGTGGAGCTAGGAGTTGGACTCAATGATTCTTATGGGTCTCTTCCAGCTTGGGATATTTTATGATTCTACGATTCTATGATCCCAAGCAGATTAAATAATCATACAGCAGATGAAGGGAGAATTGGCAAATTCAGAAAAAGGAAGTCTAAATAATAGATATTTAATATGTTTTGCTTTCTTTAAGGATGAAAATAGATTATTTTATTGTGTCTTTTGAGATATTCAAACTTATAACTCACAGTGCATGGGAAATACTGCTGACAAGATCTATGACAAAATAACAAACTATACATTAGAAGAGGTATATAATATTAAAGAGAAACTTTCTTCCAGATCTAAAAGCAGCCAGATAGTGTCACACAGGGCATGCCAAACTAAAGGGTTTGTGAAGTCACCACTAATTTAAATGATAATAATAGCATCTTTTAAGGAAAGCCTCACAAGTTCAGGTATTTAAATCTTTATTCAAAGAAAGAGAAAACATTCTGATCCAGAAATTCCTACATGACTCTCTCTTTCCAAACATGTTAAAGTGATTTAGAATATCCAGACAAATTAAATCAGTTACATAAACTGAACCCAAATGACACTACAGAATAAAAGATCTTCACTAGCAAGAAATGTAAAGAAGAGATGACTCCTTTTCAATTTGAAAGGGAAATGTTTGTTATTGGGATGTAGCTCAAAACAGTCCTCACCAACAAATAGATTTTAAACACTGGAAATCATGATTTATATTCATATTTTCTACATTGCAACAAGATGGGTCCAAGTTATTTTTAAATATTTTACAAAGCTCTTAATTAAATTTCACACTATTTTTTTTTTTTCCATTCTACCTGTGATTGTATTATGTACAGCAAAAACACAATTCGAAGGAATCCGGGTTGACTAGAAAGCAATGGATGATGAGAGCAGGCTGACTTGGGAGAACAGAAACTAAGCAAGAGGCTGGGATGAGCAGAAGCAGGAATTTGATAAGAAGCAGGTATGAAGTCATAGTTACCAGCAAAGTTACAGCAAAGACAGAGAAAGGAAGGATGTGGAAGAAAATCTGTGCTGGTGCAGGCACTGGGAAAGGTGGATATTGTAATTTTATCAAACAAGATCTTTTCTGTGTTTTTGTTTGTGTGTGCCTGCATGATTGGAAAGTGTCATGAATTTGGAAAGCTCTGTATGAAAACATTTTGCAACCTTAAGAAGGAATTGTTACAAAGTGATGTCAGTGTTCCTAATCTCCTCTTTCCTTCACTTATCATTATATATATTAAAGTATATCATAACTGCTAGAAAAATAAAGTACATTTTCCAACAAAACCTTATGTGTTGGGAACATATGAAAAAAAAAAAAAAAAGAGAATAAATTATACTAACTTCCATAGTTATCTTCTTTGCTGAGCTAATCCTCCTTACTAGGGAAGAGGAAAATACATTTCTTTCCATGAGATTTATTGACACTCTTCTTCCACATAAAAAATAAAAATAAATAAAAAAAAAGAAGAAACTAAATTGGCAGACAGAAAATCAATTTTGCAGTAATCCCTGGCCGATATTCTCAAAGCCTTGATATTTTTTGTTTTGTTTTTCCAGAAATATATTTTTTCCCCTAAACTCTAATTTTTTGTTAAGAATTTAATCTTCGTTTCATTTTGTTTAAATGAGATTAAAACAGAAAATGTTTCCTTATTATGCAACTCTATCATGTTTTGCACAAAGAAGTTTATATTTGTGTTTGTTATTGTGTCAGCTTTGTTCATTGTAGTATAATTATCAGCATTGAAAACAGTCTATAATGAAAATAATAGAAATAAGTAGATTCTTTCATATTTAATAGAGATTTAAAATCAACATGGGAAAACATTGAAAGTTTTCATAAAAAAATACTTAACTCCTCTACAATACACAAAATTTGTCATGTACTTGAATGTGTATTTGTAGCTGCTAACCATAAACATGATGTACTATGTAAGAGTAAATCCTGCTTGCAGCATATATTCTTTTTGACAGAGCATGATCTGGGCAGATTCGTGTGATTATTTACTGAAAAATTCTTGAGACATGCTAAAAATTAAACATTTTTACTTGCTTCTTTTGTGGATGTAGGTTTAATTATAAAGTTTTTTAAACACACAAAAATATTAATCAGGCCTCTTGTTTGTGACATGGCTACAGTAAATATAGACTTCTATTGAATTCCACAGAAGAGAGGAGATATTAAAACCAGGCTGAGTAGAATATGTTCTGCAGGTTAACCAGAAATGTTTGGATGTCATTCTTGCCAGCCTGAATAGCAATTATATGCATGTCACAAGCAGCGTAGAAGACAACAGTGCTGGTATTTTTGTTCAGCACATACAGTACCTATTTATCTGTCTTACACTGGACATTTTTTCATATTTTTGATGTTGGAAGTTCCATTTAAAAATGAAGGCAAAGCATTGTGTATTCAGCTATTTGATGTGATACATCAAATAGTGGCCAGACCTTCTCAAGGAAAATGATATGAAAGTTGCTTCAGTGAAATCAATAAACAGAGTATATCTTGATTTCTCATCCATCATTTTCTGTGGATAATGTAACTATAGTCTATAGAACTTGCAAACTGATATATAGATTAAGAACTTCACTTTTATTAATAATAATATAGATTCTTATTTTCATGATTCAAATTTAACCTACAAATAAAATATATCTTGGTTTAGTCTTATGATTCAGTGTTGTTTTGGGACTGTCCTGTCTTCAGTCATTTTTTTCCCTCAAGCTGCCTTTATGGAATCCCACAGAAATGAAAGGACTTTAAAAAAATTGTGAACATATTTTGTAACTCAATTTTTTTCAAGCATACAACTATGCTGTACAATAACAGGAAAAAAAAATAATTAAACAGCTGACCTACGGAATGACTTCTGTGCAAAAGTTGTTAAATATTCTCTGGGTTTCTTCAGTATAGAACATAGAATGCAATAAAATTTGGTGTACAATACTAGATTTTCCCTATCATGTGTAGAAAGATGGCATTCTTCAATGTGTTTCAAAATACAGACCACCTCTTTGTTCTCTCCTGTGACTTTTCACAGTAGTCCTGAAGAAAACCAGTATTTGATAAGCACCAAGTCCAGCCATCACTTCTCCAGCCATCACTTTCTATTCACACTGACTAAATAACATCTCACTGAGGACAATGCATTTTCAGGTATTTCACAGACATACTATGGGTGTCTGAAAGGGCAGCACTAAGAATTCTTAATCAAAGCTTATTCAAAATCAAATCATGAATTTTGCGTTTTTCAGGTATCTAATTATTCAAAGATAAATCTTCCTACAGTTAGTTAGCCTCGGTGTGCATTGATATGGCCTCGATGTGCATTGATAATGGCTGAATTTTAATTGTTTTGTTTAGTAAAATGTCAGACACACAGTAAGTTTAAATAAAATAAATAAATAAGTAAATAAATAAATAAATACATTAAAAAGACCTTTGTGTTGTGGGGATCATAACGTTTGTACTTTCACTGCATCTGTTCTGAATTCCTAATTGTGCCCCAAGCTGTACAATACACAGCCTGGCTGAATTCTTGTGGCTTTTCATACAAATAAACATTCAGTTTCTTTACAGCTTGTTTAAATGTTTTTTCCTTATATTTGATTGTCTTAATAAGTCGCATTGCAAAACTACCAAGGAAAAGAGTTTGGAAAAATGTATTTCATTTTACTAACTGTCATGTCATGGAGATTAAAGTTTAAAAAATAATCTGTGTTGGTTTACAGCTCTAGCTAAAATTCTTGATTTAGGACATTTAATGAATTTGGAGGTTAAATAAATTTATTCTCTTAATCTCTTAATCCATATTGCCTGTGTGTTATGGAAACTGATTTCTATTGAAAAGACGTCTCAGAATGAGTATACTTTTTTTTTCTATGTGTGTGTGTGCGTTTCCATACAAAATCTTTTTTTAGTGATTTAGCTACCACCTAAACAGATCTGCTTCAAATAACTGTACCTTGAAAAATATCACTAAAGCATTAAAATTGTTAGCACAAAATCGTTAGATGCATATACTGTTGTCTGTGCTGGTGATTTGGTATTTTCATTGTAGAAAACAGTAGCCAGTCATCTGTGTATTACCAGAATGAATAAAATGCATGAAGAAATGAGTACATATTATTAAGTGAAGCACTGTCATGCTTCACAGGCATTGTTCTGCATATCTCAAGTTTCTGGCTGCTGTGAGTGAACACACTGTGACCTGGCAAGGAAATCATCAGACAGCTATTTGTTGCAGTGGCCACTGTGTGCAGACTACGAAACAGGTTGTTTCCCTCATAGAAAGAGTTGAAAGAAGAGTTGAAAAACATAGCAAATAATTTAAAATGTTTCCAGAGTTCCCTCATAATAGCATGCTGTATAAACAAGGCTGTAATAACCTGCAGATAGCTGGGTACCTGATTTACTCTAGGCATATTTGACAGCAGCCCTGCAAAGATGGACTTAGGGGTACTGGTGGATGAGACACTCAACCTGAGTCAGCAATGTACACTTGCAGCCCAGAAATCCAACTGTATCCTGGGCTGCATCAACAGAAGCGTGGCTAACAGGTTGAGGCAGGGGATTCTCCTCTAATCTGCTCTTATGAGACACCACCTGGAGTGTTGTGTTCAGCTCTGAGGCCCCCAGCATAAGACATGGACCTGTTAAAGCAAGTCCAGAGGAGGGACACAAAGACGATCAGCAAGCTGGAGCACCTCTCCTATGAAGACAAGCTGAGACCTGGGAACGTTCAGCCTGGGGAAGGGAAGGATCCAGGGAGACCTTATAGTGGCCTTCCAGTGCCTAAAGGAGGCCTACAGGAAACTACAGGAAAACTGGGGAGAGACTATCAGAGTCTGTGGTGATAGTACAAGGGAAATAAACTAAAAGAGGGGAGATTTATATTAGATATAAAGAAGAAATTCTTTACTCTGAGGATTTTGAGACATTAGAATGCATTGCCCAGAGAAGTCGTGGATGTACCATCCCTGGAAATGCTCAAAGGCAGGTTGAATGGGGCTTCGAGGAACCTGATCTATTGGGAGGTGTCCCTGCCCACGGCAGAGGGGTTGGAACTGGATGATCTTTAAGGTCTCTTCCAACTCAAACTGTTCTATGATTCTAAAACATATTCAACTTCTACTGAAGTAAACAGGATATGAACACAAGGTGAATTACTACTGAATAATATAATAATAAAAATGTTAATATCAGGATAGTACTGAAGAGAAATGGGATGCTGAACTGAATAAGAACAAATAGTTTGGGTATGGAAGATACTTTAGGAAGAGAGATGGAATGTCTGTGTGCTGTTCACTGGTTAGCTGAAAGCTCTTTAGTGATATCAGAGGAAAAGGATGGAGAAAAATTAACCCAAGACTCCTGATTACATCAAATTACATCACTTCAAAAGGACTTGTCACCTTTCCAAGAAAACTAAGAGCAGTCAATCTGTTGAAACATCTGTACATAAAAAGCCTAACACCAGCAGCAAATGCTGAATATTATAGCATTTCCTCCCTTATAAAGTTATCTTCATGCCTGTAAAGTTTCAAATCCCTCACACAAAGAATAATTATATCTTATGTAATAATGGCATCTGCTGGATTGGATCAGGCAATATGTCACTCAAGGACACTAACTTATTGAGTTTGAATCTTACCAGCTGGGGAGAAAGTCAACATAGAAAGCAGCTTCACTGAGGTGGACCATTCACTGAAAGAGTGGCTGCCTATGAGAAAGGGAAAAGAGGAAAATAGGAAAGTAAAACCGATGAAGACTGGATTCAGAAATTTGGTATGTTGCGATTCATATGAGGAAAGTCTAAGAGAAACAAAACAAAACAAAACAAAAAAAAAAAAGGCAAACAAACAGGAACATATTAGAGAAATCTGGCATTTCCTCAAAGAGATGAAACAACTGGTACAACTGTCCCAGTGCAGAGAAAAGCATGGAGGCCATGACTGAACTATGACCTCATCTACAGGAATGGAAGAAATTGGGTTAAGTTATGAAAGACATGTAGAAATAAGTAGAATGTGTAGATGTTAAGTCAGAAAAGCTATAACATGATGTGTAAGTGACAATAAAGAAAACAAGAAATTGTGTGTGTGTGTGTGTGTGAGAGAGAGAGAGAGAGAATCCCTTGTAGCATTGTAGCATCAGGGACAGAAAATTAAATAATGTAAAACTAAACAGTTGATTATGAGCCAAAGTATTCAAGGCATTCTTCTGTCTGTCTTTAGTAGATAGTGGAGTAGCACAATATAGTGGAGTAGCACAATTTAATATCAGCATCAAAGGCAAAAAAATGTCACAATTGGGAAAGAGCAGGTCAGTGAGGATCTGAAAAAATATATAAATTTTATTAAGTTACCAAAGCCAGGAAATTTTCTTTCTAAATAGTTGAAAATTTGTCCAAGTTACTTTTAAAGCCATTACGTATGTGTGAATTCATGAAGGAAACAGAGGTACTAGAGAGTGAAATGAGGCAAGTTGGTACACATAACTAAAATAATAAATGATATATAATTAAAATGAAGGAAAAAGTATATACAGAAAAAAAAAATCAGTAGCAATTACTAAGGATCTTTGAAAAGTAAGATGTCTTAAACCAAACTAATGAGTCTATCATGGAACAGCATGACTTGTGAATAGAGAAAAGAGTAATTGTCATTTATGATGACTTTTAATACAGTGGGATATAACATTCTTACACGCAATATAGTGAAGTATGCCCTAAATGAAAGGTGAGTAGCAAAGTGGCTGAATAATCTTACCAAATACAATATTAATTAATGGTTGTATTTTAAATAAAAGGATGCTGAACTCCACTCTTGCAGAGGCTAGTTTTCCAGTTTTCTTCAGTACTTTCATTAAAACCAAGATGAAGAAAAGGAGCACATTTCTATAGCATGCACATTACAAGAAGCTGAAGAGTATGATAAGCTTGCTGGGGAATGTAATTAAAATTTTAATAAGAAAATAGTACCTGGAAAAAATATTTGATTCAATAGGAGGAAAGGGAAGTTATGGTAGCTGATTTAATTTACAAATTGGGCAGGAGTAATAAACTATCAAAATACAGGGTGGATTAATGGAAAACAGGCAGTAATAATAATAATAAAAATAAAAATAAAAATAAAAGAAATCTTATAATTGATGTGAATTTTAAACTATATAGAAGTAAAAAAATATAATTGCAAAAAAAGGTAAACCTTATTCCATAACCAACTTCCCTATCTAGTTAAGAAGTTACTGGACTCTTTTGCAAAATATAGGACAACTGCAGCAGTAAAGAGGATAGCAATGGAAAAAGAGGTGCACATTTAGATCAGCTGAGGTCATTTAGCCTAAAGAAGAAAATTTTAGGAGTATAATCTGGCCTAATAATGATATTCTAAAGCATATAAAGTTGTTACAAAGAAGGGGGGAATTATCTGTTCTCCATGAGATAATGACCATGAATTGCTCAGGTAGATTACTGTGATTTTATGATAAAGGTTTGTGAAGTATCAGAATAGATCATGTGGGAGGCTGTGAAGGCTCCATCAGTGGCTGACACTAAAACTGGATTAGAGAAAGGTCTCAGGATTAAAATGCATCCTTGATACCTCCTCAGAGCCACTAGGCCTGCCACATGACCTCTTGTGGTTTTCTTTTTCCAATAATATTTTCCAAATTTGCCAAAATTTCCCTTCACTCCAAATAATCTGCAGGTGCCTGGTGTCTCCTTTTTGATTCTTGATTAGCTACCTCTGTCTCCAATTTAAAGTTATTTGAAAAGGTGCTAACCAGCAGCAGGACCTTCCAGCTCAATTGTAGGAATTGACAGAATTCAAATCTTGGAGTAAGCAACTGAGGTATTTAGAGCTCCAGAGATGCTTACATAACTTCCAGATAGTGCAACAAATGTCAACAGGGACCATCCAGACATCCTCATTAACAGATCGGCCTCTCATATATCCTCCATCAGTGCCTGGGGATACATGCGGTCAAAGCAGCTACGTCATATCTCACCAGTGCCATCCTAATGTCTTTCAAGTATCTCAAATGCATGCTGACAGCCCTACTGCCTAGACCACATCAAACACACTTGCTTTCCTTCAGTTTCTTTTGACATTTTTTTTCTTTCCCAACCTCTCCGACTCTGATTCTTTCTTTTACCTTCATCACTTATTTCAGCTACTCTTTTCCCTTTTAGTGTATGCAAGGGAAAAAAAAGTGCTATTCTAGATTTTTATACTTACTTTTAACATTTCCCATAATTCTTATACATATAACACCCAGATGCTAAATAAGTGAATAATAAGTGACAACCAAGTATGAGATACAGTTAAAAATTCACATTTTCCTTATGGATTCACCTCACACTATTGATTCACAAACAGCTAGAGAAATCATGAATTTTGATGAAATTACATACCACTGATAAGCATATAACTATTTTATTAATTTCTAGTTTTTTAAAAAAATAATAATAATAAAATCAGAAAGTTTTGCAACTGTAGTAAAAGATTAATACTTCAGTTTTCATTTTAGCTTTCTCAGAACAAAATATTTAGTCTTTATTTTGAAAAAACTTCTATTTCTAGCTTTAATATCTTAATTCCATTAATAACCAGAAAATATCACAAATCTACATTGAAATAAAACATTACAAATAACCTTAACTCTGTGACAGGACCAAATTTCCATCTTTCCTCTCTGCTTTTCCATGTTTTCTTGTCTTCACTTCTGTTTTCTCAGCAGCATATATCAGTACCATAACACAGTCTTTCAAAGCTTTCTTGGTTGAATATAGCAGAAAACGTTACTGCATTAGTAGTAATGTTTAATAGTAGTAATGTTTAATTAATAGTAATGTCTAATAATTCTATGTCTCAAGACTTATTAATTCTATGGGCTATATCTGCATTACTAAGCAATTTGGTGCTACAGAAACAGAACAGTCGATCCAGGCAGTTTTTTCTTGGGCTTTCTCTCAACTCTAGTGGGTTTGCCTCGGAATAAATTTAATCTGGTCTGATAAAACCGTTATAAGTAGGAACAAAGGATTTTATTTATTTATTTATTTTCTATACATTCTGAAATCCACAGCTTGCAAAACAAAATATAGCTTAAAATGAATGACCTGAGAGAGATTATACCAATCTGAAACAAAACCAATTGAATGTGGATGCATGAAAACTCTCCCTGGAGATGAGACACTTGGCTATTGATGTTTTTTTTATTGACGTTCTTCTCTTAAGAGAGTTAAAAAAAAAAAAAAAAAAAAAGTTAAAAAGTTAAAAACATCAAAAAAAGTTAAAACATCACACCATTTTGTCCCTAAAATTGTGGAGAGGAACAGGTCTAAAAACCAGGAATGCACAGTAAAAACAACATGAACATGGTTCCCAGGACAGTCTAGAAGTGCTCTTAACTAGCCACACCAAATCCTGCAGCAATAAATCATTGTTTTCATCATTTTGGAGGGGCACTCAAGCAATGCATATAAGCACTTTCACTAACAGTTTAATGGAAACTGACGTTTATTTTCAGAAACTTCTGCAATCCCTGTGAATATCTCATCTTGCTCATTTATTGTATGCTGCTTTTAAGGAGTAAAAGATGGCAAAATCTTACCTTTAATTGAGAGGCAAGAATGCATGACTGCAATGTTATAGAAACAATATTGCTTAAGTTATAGTATTTTGCTTTCCTCTGTCAAGCAATGACAAACATGCTGGGAGCACTTCTGTAAATTAAGCCAAATGGTGAATGGTTAGGGTGGCTACTATCCCTGGGCCAATAGTAGAGATACATCCCACTAACTCTTAATCGATCCTCACTTCACAGCCACCGACTTTCCAACCGGGGTGTTTCTTTGTTTGCTTTTGGTAAAAATTACAATTAAAATGATGAGTGGCATTTACCAGCATGAGGCTATGAAAGCCAGGTCAAATCTGGCTGCTGAAAAGCTTTTTAGAGAGCACCCTGCTGTACCTCCATGAGTACTGCCTTGCAGGGACAGTTCCAGTACCACCTTGTTGCCTAAAACAGGGTTATCCCTGACAGTGCGAGAATGGGGTTATAAGCAACAAGGCAATCAATGCTAGATGCTTTAGGGAAAATGTCATTAAATGTTTTTTGACAAAAACAGGATGCTGAGTCATCCCAGAACTCTTTGTAAGGTCTTTGACTAATTTTATTCCATCTTTAAGTCCTTGACATTTTCTCTATACTATACATCCAGGCACTGTTAAGTATGTACATTATAAATTTGATTTTTCTTCCAGCTGCGGCTGAAATTTTCCTGTTTAGAAGAGAGAAATCAGTAAACTTTTCTAACTTTTTCTGAGTCACTATTATAGCAGTGAGAAAGTCCAAGTTCCTAGATCATTGCATGCACATAAAATATTATCTCCTTAAAAAGTCAAGCTCTCCAGATAATAAATACATGAAAAATAATCTTCTCTCCTTGAATTAAAACTGTTAAAAACTTAAAGACAATGCAATAGAATACCACCTTGATTTTTATTTTGAAAACATTTCTCAATTTACCCCAGTCATTGTTTAAATAATGGCTATTTTTGTCTATAAAATCATCTGTAAATCATCATGATGTAATTTGTTTAAAGACCAGTGATCTAGTCTGTGAAATCTTTCCCTGCTCCCAGTGTCATTTAAACATCTACTGCTTGATCTGTACATCAGCAATTTGCTCTTAAAGAGGACATTATTTTTTTTTCCTCTGGAGAAAGCAGGAAATTTCCCTAAGAAACAAGTCAGAAAAAAGGGGGGGAGCTATGTCTCCTATTAGTCAGGGTTACTGCCTTTACTGACTGCTGACACCACTAGCACGGAAAGAAAACTTTTTTTTCTTTTTTCTTTTTTTTTTCCTTTTTTTTTTTTTTTTCTGCCAGAAGAGTGCATTTCAGGCTTCTTTAGAGCTGTTGACAACAGCCTTTTAATACCTGCAGAGATATTTTCACACAAAAAGTTGCATTAATGAAATTTAATAATACTGTCAGGACTACACTTCATGTGATCAAATCAAATCCCACTTCACCTCTGATAATAAGGAAATAAAAAATCCTTTGGTGTTTATTTATCAAATTCACCACCTGTTTTACACCTCTAGGAAGATGATATTTCTAATGCTTTTATTTTGTGGATTTTCCATCAAACTTAATAGGTGGAATTAATAAAAATAGCCAGGATTTGTCTGAAAGAAAATTTCCATCATAGCTGTCATCAAAACCTAACATTTCTAATATGGATCAAAGGTAGAGGTACACTTCTGGATGGTAGGAAGAACGGCTATGTATTTTAGATGACAGTATCTTTTATTTTTTTAATACAGTAGCAATGATTTAAAAGTAAACAAAAATAAAATAAAATAAAAAAAAAAATAATAAAAAAAAACAGTTTATCGTACAGCAAAACCTAATCTTATTAGAAATAGAAAGGTGAGTTTCAGAGAAAATACAAGAACAAGAGAAGACTGTTTGCAAACTGGGAAAGAAACAATTATTTCTCATTTTAAGTATGTCTATGTTATATCTTTACCTACTACTTACACTCCAAGACTTTTTTTCTCATCTGTAAATGTTATGGTAAGGCCAGAGAGAGATTAAAAACTTTTTTTTTTTTTCTTTTTTTTTTTTTCTTCTCAGTATGCTATGGTGTTTTGCTGACATCCTCATAGCAACAGCAAGTACTCTCCTGGAGATCAACAGCATTTATTCTCCTGGAGAAGCTGGAAGCCCATGGTTTAGACAGCTACACTCTTTGTTGGGTTAAAAAAAGGCTGGATGGCTGGGCCCAGAGAGTAGTGGTGAACAGAGTGAAATCCAGCTGGTGACTGATCACGAGTGGTGTTCCCTAAGGGTCAGCGTTGGGGCCCATCGTTTTTAATATCGTTATTGATGAGAGAATTGAGTGCACCCTTAGTAAGTTTGCAGATGACACAAAGTTGGGGGGAAGTGTTGATCTGCCAGAGGGTAAGAAGGCCCTGCAGACGGACCTAGACAGATGGGCAGAGTCCAATGGGATGAGGTTCAACATGACCAAGTGCCAGGTCCTGCACTTGGGTCACAGCAACCCCATGCAATGTTACAGGCTTGGGGCTGAGTGGCTGGAAAGCTACGCAGAGGAAAATGACCTGGGGGTGCTGATTGATGCTTGCCTGAACATGAGCCATCAGTGTGCTCAGGTGGCAAAGAAGATCAATGGCATCCAGGCTTGTATGAGGAATAGTGTAGCCAGCAGGACCAGGGAGGTGATCATCCCATTGTACTCTGCTCTGGTGAGGCCACACCTTGAGTACTATGTTCAGCTTTTGGCCTCTCATTACAAGAAGGACATTGAGGCCCTGGAGCATGCCCAGAGAAGGGCTATGAAGATGGTGCAGGGCCTGGAGCACAAGTCCTGAGGAGCGGCTGAGGGAGCTGGGGTTGTTTAGTCTGGAGAAGAGGACTACAACTCTCTACAGCTCTCTACAACTACCTGAAAAGAGGTTGGGGGAACTGGAGGTTGTCCTCTTCTCACAGATAACTAGTGATAGGACTAGAGGGAAAAGCCTCAAGTTACGCTAGGGGAGGTTCAGGTTGGAAATTAGGAGAAATTCCTTCTCAGAAAGAGTAGTGAGGCATTGGAACGGGTTGCCCAGGGAGATGGTGGTATCACTGTCCCTGGGGGTGTTCAAGGAAAGATTAGACGTGGTGCTTAGGGACATGGTTTAATGGGTGATATTGGTGGAAGGGGGATGGTTGGGCCAGATGTTCTTGGAGGTCTTTTCCAACCTTAATGATTCTATGATTCTAAGTGAAAAGTGTTCCTTAATAGACCATATCTTAGTTAAAAGCTTTGCACTTGCTTTCATTCACCTAGTTTTGATTAAGAAAATAACTGAAATTGTCATTATCCCTTGGAGGTGTATGAATGCAGAATATTAATGCTCGGTCTGGAGGACACTGCTTTCATGCTGTGCCCAAAATGCTTTGTTGCTGGAAGAGAAAATATTGTTTGTCAACTTCTAAAGCAGAGATACTGAAGATGAATTATCGTGCTGTTTTGGCTTTGATAACCATATAAAATATTTTTTATCTACTGTTCCTCATATTCTTGATTCAATATCCACAAATGAATATATGATGTCAAAAATGTCTAAAATATTCATGGGTTTAGGAGTCTGCTAGTCTTGATAGAAACACAGCATGAGGAGGACTCTAGGTTGAATGTGTTTTCATATATCAAAGGCATTTTGACTACAAACTCTTACTTATTTCAAGATATAAACATTTAAAGAAGGCAAGATATCCATCATCATTAATTTCTGATGCTCAAAAATCTATTAATCTGATAAATCAACAGAATTTGCTGAGTTAATTCAACTGTTATAATTTATGTAACACTTGAGGAATCAAAGATCCCAGAAGAAATTTTTAGCCTAAATACTACTCTAATGACTTGCAAAAAGTCATTTGACCTCATCTCTGATTTTTAATTTTTATTTATTTATTTCTATTGAGCTGAAGGTCTTTCCCACATACTTCAGCAAAATGAGCAGGCAGTCCAGCTAAGTAGCCACTTCCTGTTGCTTGTAAACTTGTACACCATTCTTTTCTTGTATGTTTCTTTAATTCCTATTAAAAATTTATTTTTATCATGGGCTTCTAGCTGAGCAACTTTTTTTTTTTTTTTTTAATATAGATTTATGAACCTTTATTTATTGTTTTTTGCAGGAGAAATTACCTAGGCTGACAAAATTCCATCAGAAGGTAATCCTGACAGGATGCACAGAAGAGATCCTTTCCATTTTTCTTTAGAACTCAATAACTCATTATATATATATATATTTAGATGAATTATGATGGAAGCGCACAAAGGAAACCTGATAAAAAAATAAAATAAAATAATACAGTTTTCAAGTGGTTTTCGTACAGAGCTGGACCACAAAGCAGTTAGAAAACATAGTATTTTCTGACTCTGCAGACATAGTCACAGAATACATTCCGTATCTGATTTGCTGACTTTAAAATATATTTTTTCTCTCAGTTTTAATATTTTGTGGTAACATTAGAAGAATGAGATATAAACAAAATAAAACCAATTCCGTTCCATTGTGAAATATTGCAGTATTTTCCTGATCGTTGCTTAGTAGCACTCACAGAAAACTGGTTGATGATATACAGGTCCTGCTTGGCATCAGAATCTTCTCTGAGCTGGCAGGAATAGAAACAAAGTTAGAAAGAGCACGAGTTATTTATAATGGAGCTATTAAGATGAATATGTTGAACCAAGATGTTTCCAGTATCATGTTTTGGTACCATATTATGATAACACACAAATCCATATGTTTAACAGTGTAAATGATTTTCTTATAATTATTTACCATACATCGTTATACTTTAGTTGGAAAAATTGTTTATATTGTGGTTTTCATTTCAGACAAGGACTGAAACCTGAGAAAAGAACAGAAGACATCTGACATAGATCAGAATCAAAATTGTCATTGAACAAAAACAGAAAAAATCCTGAAACAGTGCAGGATATTTGGTTTGTTCACACTTACACTTTTAGTGTTTCTTCACACTTTTTTCAAAGCTCACCTATAGCCTGAGATTACAGAAGGGGTCAAATATAGAGAAGTAGAATACAGTGACTTGGCGTTTTAGGTCAGCTTTGAGAGACAAAGGGTTGAAGGAAGAAAGTACTATTTCCATCTGAATTAGTTTTTCATTTCTGACAGAAACTGAAAAGAAAAGAGGTTGTGACTCTACTTTTACATCTCCTCCTCACTTCAGAGGTATTTTTTCTTTTCTCAGTTCTGAAAGGTATCATCTTCTGTATAGTTCACTCTACTAATTTAACGTGTAAAAAATACAGAGTTCAAAAGTGAGTAGACTTTCATTTTTCTAATGTATGTGCCAGAAAGTAAAATAAAAATTCAAAGGTGTCTGAAGTATGCAGTTGGCATTTACAAACTACATTGTCCATTGAGTAATGAATTAATATTATTAATGAATTAATATTATAATGAATTAATATTATCTATTCTGGTATAAGCATGCATGTTTTTTAAAAAGGTCAGGTGAAAATTGAAAACTTTTTGGAAATGAAAGTATTCCAAGTGACAAGGTTTTTGGTCAGTCATTTAACAGACTTTTTTGGAAATCTATTGATAATTTCATATTGTTTAATTTCATTTATTGTTACAAGTACTTTGATTTATGGGGATTACATGCAGGACTTCAGAGTATGTTGAAGTTTGAGAAACAACTTAAATTTAGGAAAAAAAAAAATCAATGTCATCATTTTGCTCACTCTGTGTTTGCAAATATATATATTCCTGTATTTTATCAAATGGGAAAGAATTAATTCACTGATCAAACTAATGAAGACACTTTGATAAGAAGAAAGCATTTATTCCGTGTATTATTCTAGTTGAGAGAAATTGTTTTTATAAGGTTTGTAAAATTTCTGTGTAAACAAGCGAACATTTTTTAGAAAGCAATGACAAAATAAAATAATAATAATAATAAAAAAAGTTTATGTAAAGTTTCTCCCATATACTCACATTTAAGAAAAAAATATTTCCTAGAACATAAAAAGGAGTATGTACAGGTCTAACATAGCAATGATATGCCATCCTAATAAATCCAGATGATGTTATGGTAGAGACCTTATTTTAATAATTTTCTGAAGTGGTTTATTCTTTGGTGATTTATTCAACATTGAGGTTATAAGTATAACCTCCATAGGTTTTCTTTAGCAAGAAAAAAAAGCAGATCACACAGATCAGAGCAGATAAAAATTAAATATAACAAAAAAATGATAAATATTTTATGGACTAAAAATTATTTATAAATAACATTTATTTATTCAATGAAATAAAAATATGTGTGATGGTAGCCAGTTACAACAAAAAAATGTATGAAAGTTATATTTTTGAGGATTTCAGATGACTTTGCGTTTTAATGAAAATATCAAACATATAAAAGACCAAAATAATGAAATAACTCTTATTTACAGAAAAATGCAACAGGTATGGAGCAAACAGGGTGTGTTTGTTTTTGTTGTTGTTGTTGTTGTTTGTTTTTTGTTTCATGTTTTTAAATTACACTGCAATTTGAAGGAACATGTTAAAGAACCATAAATTCTTTAGAAAATATTTAAGCAACTCATGGAATTATAGAATCATCTGAAAGCTGCCCAGATGCATTGTTATTTGGATATGAACTTTCAGTAAGATGCTTTACATGAGTAAATTTTTCCTGATGGGCACATTCAGCATACTTCCACTTTGGCATTCATGTTACAATACTATTATTAAACCATTGTTAAGTCTAGAAATTGGGCAGGCTGCATTTTGGATTTATTATTTAACAAACACTTGGAAAACATAAGAGCTGCCTTTTGTCTTCCTGAAATGATGCCAGACCAAGAACTGTGGTCAGCATACAAATCCTATGGATGCTGCAGATTAAGGTCTTTGTTATTTTGGGGATTCATTATTGTAACTATTTATTTTGGGGTTTTATTGATTGCACTATTCAAACACTACAGTCCATCATGGATGCTAGAAATCATCATATACAAAATTTTGAGTAATGTGAGAAAATAACTATATTTAACTCATCATAAATTTCCTTAGTGCTTGTTATTTCTTGTTTGAAAGATAATAATAAAGTAATAAATTATACCATTGAGCAGCAAGTGACTGGAAGCAGGAACTGAACTACTTGGTAACCAGTCTTGGGGAAAAGACTTCAGGATTTTATTTTGTAATTACTTAGCTGTGTGCTAACTAACGTCAGTGAGAGTATAATGTAAATGCAGCTATTAAAAATAGAGAGGGTAAGCTAGAGTCCCCTAAACTGCATCCTTGTGCTCACAAACACACACATACAACCAAAAAAATAAAAAATAAAATAATAATAAAAAATGTCTTCTATGTGTCTTCTGCTTGTACCCAGTACTTCAGCTGCACCACTGTTGATTAATCCCTTTAAACTCTGATGTGTTTTACCTACCAATATGGAGCAATATTAAGGACTTGGAGTTCTTCACTTCCACAAAGACTCAAGAGTCCCAGAGGCTTTGTGAAGTCATCTTAACTTTTCATCTGACACAGAGAAACTCCTGAATGGCACCGAAATGTCATAATTGAACCTTTATATAAACCTTTCTTGCTCCCTTGGTACAGTGAGATATTGGGAAAGAGACAGCTAATAAGCTTTGGCTAAAAGAGTTGATTATGACAGCTAAAACCATGCTGCTTTGGGGCTTTGCTTCCTAGGTTTTGCCCACAATTCACCTTTGAGAGTCTTTTTTCTCTTAACAATAAACATATATTCAGTAAAAATGACCTTAATTTCTGGCAAGTAGAAAAAAAGAATTCTGGAGATTTATGGTGAGGGACAGAGGTGGGGGAGATAAACTACAGGCTGTAGGGAATATGCAGAGAATATGTTTGAAGACTTAATGGCTTTATTTTTATTATTAAAATTTGTGCCAAAATATCTCTCTAAGCTAAAACTCTGCTTTGGTTTTGGCTCACATTAAGTTCCCATCAACAATATTATTGCAGTCATTATGACAACAATATCTACGTTCTGTTGCACTCAGAGCAATTGGCCTTTGAGGCTCCAGAGGATGCTGTGAACTTTACTACCTTTTTCTCAGGCACTGAAAAGATCACAGCTGCTCATGTTTTGCATCTATTAAAGAGGTACCATATATTTTAAGTCTTACATTCCCTAAATTCTTGTTTAATAAAGCCATTTTTCCATTTTCTAACACACAAAAAAATAAAAGTTAAATGTTACATATTTCTACTAAAAAAATAAATAGTATGTGTATACTGCAATTGTTCTCTTTGCCTACACAATATTCAAAGAGATTTTGGAGGATCTGAACCAGCAAACAACCACATACATATTACTTTCTCTTCACTTTCATTTAATTTGCCACCCCTCTTCTCAAGAAGAAATTACAATTTAAAATCTCGGTAATCTGCAAGTGACCTGCATACAATGTAGACCTGCACCCTGCACCATTGTTTAAAAAATGTTTTTCATATTAAGTGGAAAATTCCAAATAACAAATGCAATATGAATAGAACTGTGTAAAAAAAAAAAAAAAAAAAAAAAAAAAACTGCTTTGAATGATTTGCTTACTCCAATCTCCAATTCAGCTGGTGTAGGACCACAAGAAAGATTGTAGATGAATAGTTGATACTTATTTGAACCAAACTGCAAATTGTTTCATAGTTTCTGGCTTGCAGAAAGGTACTTTTACTAAGTAAATTGCACATCTATACAAAGACCTTTAAAACTGCAAGAAAATTCTTCATTTTTTAAATGCTCACTTGACGTGAATGCTATGAATGCTAATTTTTGAAAGCTTAGTGTTGAACACTTACTGATGATATGAAGCAGACTTAAGACTATGACACTGGATGGGAGAGGCAGAAAGGGAAGATACCATAGCATGCCTGTGCTTGACAAATAAATAAATAAATAAATAAATAAATAAATAAAAAGGAGCCTCGTGCATTATACTAGTGTAATGGTGAACAGCAAGCAAGACAGAGCTGGTTACAGGTTGTATGCCAGGAATCAACAGTCTGGTAACTGTGAATGTTTTTTTCCAGGAGATTAATCTTATATTTTTATTTCCCAGTTGTCATTATTTTCAGAAATTAATTGTTTTACATCAAAGAACGTGTTAATATATAGATGATTCCTTCCCACAAAAGTATACATTTTGACAGTGAAAATACCACAGCATTAGTTAAGGTGAGCTTTGAGCAAAACTGCCAGTAACAGGAAGGGTGCCTCAAGGAAGAAAAGCAAGAGCCATCCAAGCTCGTGGCTCACCTGGACCAGCATGTCAGGAGACAGCATTCTTTTAAGCTAGAAACCCAGTGCAACCACTCTTCTTGCATCTGCTCCTTCTTCAAAGGGGGCAGTTATGGGAAACGGACAAGTTCTTTACTGACTCATTCATGTGGTTAACACTTTTACTGCCTCAGAAATATGAAGAGGCATCTGTATCTCATAGAAAAGAAATATTATGAACACTGGATTTCCACCTAGGGATGCTAGCACTATTTTATCAGTTGAAAATGGACTTGAGTAACTGTATATATTTGCTGATATCTTTTAATCACTATTTCATCACTACTGAAAACTCCTATTGATTTAGGTATCTAATATAGAATTTCAATTTTCTTCCTGTGTTTTTTTCAGCTTCCAGGTACAGATAGATTATTAAATTACCATTAGATTATTCTTCATTACTTTTAAAGCAGGACACTGAACTTTTATATGTCAGCAATAGCACATATTCTATAAACAAACATTAATATCCAGACAGTACCATACCTACAGACACAACCTCTAAAATGGAGAAATATTTTTTTTCCCATTGACTGTGTTCAAGGCCGTTACCAGCTGTAATATGAATAGCTGAAGATGGCTTAAACTCATACCCATTCAAACTGGTAAACTCCTTAGTGAGCAATTGCCTCCCTAGTAGTCCTTTGCCTGGGTATATAGAATCACTGAATCATTTAGTTTGGAAAAGACACTTAAGATCATCAAAAGTCCATCCATCATAAGTAGATAAAATGGCAATGATTGTAAGAAAAGCTAACTTTGTTACAGGTAAAATCTTTTTAGAGAAACAGAATGCATTCTCTCCCGGGTTGCTTTTCTGACTTCCAAGAGAAACATGGTTTTGTCCTTGGTAAGGTGTTTGTTTGTTTTCTCTTTAAAAATAAGATGCCAGAGTGGTACCTTCTTTTTATCAATGACCTAATGCTTGGGGAAAGCTTTGCAGTGGAGAGCTCTTGACTGATAACTCTCATTAGAGAACAAAGAAGAAAAATCTAAGAAAAGATGACCATGAAAGACAGCCTTCAAGGAAGAAAGCATAAGTAAATAACATAGGTATGATAGCAATGGGTAATCAAGGTATGGGAAGTATAGAAGTGAGGGAACAGTTGTATGAAGTATTGTTAGGTCCAGCAGACCACTTATCAAACTGTGAGCATAAGGGACAGTCTCTGGTTCTCTGAAACAAATAAATGTACCCAAACTGCTTGTACAATGGGATTTGTAAGAAGTGGGGCAGATGCACCTGCTTAGGGAGTAAAGATTTATTTGTAAGACAAATCATAGAGGGAAAAAAAAAAAAAAAAAAAAAACATGCAGGCAAGTCAAAGAGACAGAAGCGTAAGACTTGTTGAAAAGCAGGAGGAAGCCCTGATGATGAACAGAAAAGTACAACACAGTCAAGATTTAGGTTGGAAACAACAAGCAAGCATCTGTAGACTAAGGTAATTTCACTTAGTATTCAGGTCTCAACCATCTAAGAAGAATTCCAAATTTCCTCTCTTGTCTCCTCTCAATTTCAAGGTTGTTGGTATACATGGATGACAGAAGGATCCAGGTATTGATTAACATTAAAAACTTTCTAGTGTGAAATGGGCAAGTGTGTGAAGAAGGTGGAGGAAGATGTTATAAATTATGAGAAATATGGTAACCAAAACACTCTGATTCAATCTTTTGATGTTAGTTCATGAGAAATTACAGGACGGCTTTTTGTGGATGCTGGCCACCGCACTTGGTAGGGGCTGGTAGGGATTTGGGACTTTCTGAACATGTGTACATGCAGTGAACCAATTATTGGACAGAAACAATCCATATCAGCCCAGATTATGTCAGAACTGATAACAAAGGTCATTATGAAGATAGTTGACTGGATAGAAAAAAATAAAATAAATAAATAAAAGGAAAGAGAAAGGGAAAGGGAAAGGGAAAGGGAAAGGGAAAGGGAAAGGGAAAG
>NC_048895.1:52993024-53001359 GCF_011077185.1 Oxyura jamaicensis
GAAAGGGAAAGGGAAAGGGAAAGGGAAAGGGAAAGGGAAAGGGAAAGGGAAAGGGAAAGGGAAAAGGAAAAAAATACCAGAAATACAATTCCTAGTTAAAAACTATTCCTAGTTAAATGTGAAAGGTTAAGAAATTTTTAGCTTGGACAGGGAGAATAAAAACATCCTACAGCAGAAAAAAACAATTCCTTCTGGGGTGCCGAACCCCAGATGAAGTTATTGGAAAAACAACCACAGGAGCTGGCCAGCATTAACTTTCAAAACTAATAGTCTTCAGGGAAGAGAGACATTAATGGCATACACTGAACAGATGCTAGAGATCACATGCTGAAGATACCTACAGGGACATGTCTACACCCGAGTCATTCACCCTAGGCTCTGTTTAAAGTCAGAGAGAATTAACCATTCTCTGAAGTGAATCCCAGTGGTTGTACCTATGAACCAAGGTGAACCAAGCATGGGCTGATGGCTCATTAACCATATGTGCTTTTGTACTTTTGTACATCTAACCACTTCAGATTCATTGCATTGGAAATCAATATAATAAAAACTATAGAACTATTATACTATTTTCCTCTTTATTAAAATAAACAACATATGCATGAACATCTGTTAATATAAACAATTTTAAATACTTTTGAACTATATTGTCAATTACAGATTCAGTAGCAGCTTCACTATGGCAACATTCACTGCAATAAATATGAAATATTATCTTGAATTTCAGAATCCAAATAATATATCAAAAAAAAATAATAATAAAAAAATAAAGTGAAACATTTTTCCTCTGTCTGCAGAGCACACAAACTTTAAAAGCTAATTTTCAGACAACTCTATGGTGAGCCAAAAACAGCTAATGATTTAACTTTACTCCCTCAATCCCAAATTACAAGAGGCCAAATCATTTTATTTGAAAGGGATTTAACAAATACTTAGCTAGTGATTAAATTTGTGCTTTTACAGTCCCTATATCTTGCCAGTGTGGAATTTTATACTCTGTGCTTCTTCTTTTTTTTTTTTTTTCCTAGTAAAATTAAATTAATAACTCACAGAAAGCTGTATATTAACTTAATATTTCTCTCACCTGTTTATATACACTACTTGGACATACATTTTCTTCCATGTTATTTTTGTTTCTTAGAGATGTGCAGGTCTCTGATTTTAAACCTTGGTTGAAAAATTGCATCGAGAATTGCTGCCGCCACCAGTACCTCACAAATGTCTTTATCCTATGCAACAAACGATCTTGTAGTATTTTAGAACAGATATCCACAATATGATATTTGAAATTCAAGCTCTGCTTGTAAGGATTGTAAGGTTGCTTGAGCTGCAAAATATCAGAGGAATGAAAAATTTGCACTGAAGAAAAAGCTCTAAAAAGCTGCGGGACTTTGAATCTTTGAGGGAAAGTTAATGAGAAACCCCAATGAGAAAAAACAGTGGTACTGTAGAACCTTGCCATCACTTTCTTTTGCCTCAAGCAGAGCTGTTGGACGGATGAGGCCATAATGATTTTTTACCTTGGTGTACTCTTAAATTGTTACTGTTTTACTCAGCAAGAAGATTGCTGCATGAAGCCAAGAGTAAATTAGCACATTTGCATTCCATTTTTCAGTACCACAGATAATCCATGGAGTATTGGTTTAGAGGGATGCAAGTTGGCTATGTTGTGAATGCAGATATCAAAAATACCACACTCAACACAAAACACTTTTCGATAACTAAAGTAGTGAATGAAGCCCATTTTACTGAAGTAAGTTCCTATCACTCTTAATCAGGCCAATTTTAAGCATATCTGAATAACTAAATATTCAAAAGTGCACTTAGATCTTCTGGAGAATGACCCTGTATCTAATAAGCACACATTGTATCGATGAAATTCAAAAAGTGCTTGCACACAGTCAAACTGTTATTTATATAATATTTTTCTATCTAAACCCAATCATATAGATAACTGTTGTGCAAACACATACTATACTACAAAATAAAAAAATAAAAATCTATAATACTTCACAAGAAATTATACTTGACAACTCAGGAATGATCATTGCTTCTTGGAATTGTTTACCTAATGTCATTGTTAACTTGTTAAGTTAAATGGTATTCACTGACATATGCATTACATTACCAATGTCCACTCTGCTATTTCTCAGGGCCTGTCACAAACCCTGAAGTCAACACCCCCCAAAAAATACAGTATGTAATTCACTTTTGAACTGACTTGACTGACTTATGATATTGGAAAGGTACAAGTTGCATCTAGAGTCTACCACTCCTCTCTATCCCTTCATTGTGAATGATTATTTTTTCCATTAAAATCAATGAGCTCAGAACAATCCTAAGTCTGAAAATAGCAGGGAAAGAAATCTGTGACAAGAGCTCATGAAATCACAGGCAGCTTGGAGGTGACTATAAATGCCTGTTCACTGTCCAAGCACAGGCATTAGGGGTCATTTCAGTGATCAAGAAGCAGCTGAAAAAAATCAAGAGGAAAGAGTGCCTTACATCATGGGAAGTAAACTTTGCAACACATTGCCATAGGTTGCATGCATACCAAAAAGTGTATGGCTTAAACATGATGAGGATATGACAAGAAAGTATGGATATGTAGGGACAATCAAATGCATAGATACCAGTTCTGGCTCAAGCAAACAAATGCTTAAACACAAACAGCAGTTCTCTTGAAACAGGAAGTATATACCTAGTGAAATGCTTGCACCAGTCTTTTACTCCTCCCTGAGAACTTGTTGTGGACCACTAATCAAGACTGTGTATCGGGTTAGATAAACCCATGTTCCCATATGCACCAAAATACCCAGTACCCAGACAAAAAAAAAAAAAAAAAAAAAAAAAAAAAAGTAAAAGAATGCTCATCTTAATTCCCTGAAATTCTTTGAAATTTATATAAACTGGCTATATATGCTAATTTAACCAAAGCTTATGGAAATAATAACCACTTTCAGGAAGCCAGTATTTACTACTTCTCAGAAGCTATGATTATGCCATATGTTATCAATTTAATTGAACGAGTACATTTGGGAGAAAGGTATTTAGGGGAAAAATGTGAGCAAACTTAAAGGATAGGTATTAAGCAGGTTTGACAGTAGGGAGTTAAAGCAGCATGAAATTAAGTTATGCTAAGAGGTGTTTTTTTAAATGGCTGATTTCCACCAGAGTACTACTGTATTCATGTCAAGTATCTTGTGCTCTCAAATGCATAACAAATGTAACAGGATCCAGAGGTAGCAGAAAAGATTAATAAAGTGGAAATGCTGAACATGGGGAGATGAATACAATTTTGATTAAAAGACCAACTAGTCTGAAAAGGTCAGGTCATCTAGCTCTTTAACACATAAAATAAAGTGACCATTAGTATTAAGAATGAAAAATTATAGATTGATCTTGGACTCAGGAACCAAGCAGAGTGCTTGCAACAACATCATAACATAAAAAAACATTTAGAATTTCTTAGCCAACTAAAAAATCTAAGGATTTTTGTTTTGAACATTCTGTTTTCCACTCCTCTGAACCTTGGGACTTTGTTAGATACTTCCTTGCTTCATGCCATCAACTCACAGGAAGAAGAAGCATCTGGATTATAGCAGCAAAACTGGATAACAGAAATCTCTGCTAGGTTTCAAGGGTCATAGAATGATTTAAGCTATAAGGAAACTCAGGAGTTCACCGAGACCAGCCTGTACTGAAATATTCCTCAGATATTCCACAAAACAAAACAAAACAAAACAACACTTCATTTAGCCACTTTATTAACTATGACATACCATTTTCTGCATCTCAAGGGAAAAAAAAAAAAAAAAAAAAAAAAAAACAGACTGCTTGGAGGACTGGAAATTGAAAACAGCTTCTATAATCTGTGGAAGGGAGAAAACTGTTGGGAGCACAAGAGAAGGTTATAAAAATGTGAATTACATGGAGATGAAGCATAAATAAGTCGAAGTTATTCACCGTTATTGAAAGTTGTTCTGCTCCAAGGAAAAAGGACATACAATAATACTATCAGTCAGTGACCCTAACTAAATCAAAAGGAATATATATATATATATATATTAGCATACATACTTGTACCATTTGTTTTTTATTATTATTATTATTATTTTTTAATACCACTTTTTGCTTCTTTTTCTGTGATCTGCCTCTCCAAATGACCACACTTTGGGGGACAAGAGCAATCTAGGCTACTACTGTCATTTTAGGTACATTGTTCATTTAATGTTGTCATTGTCTTATCCGAAATCTCCTAATCCCAGCTATCTCTCAAAAAAAAAAAAACTAAAAAAAAAAAAAAAACTACAGTTGTATAATTCATTTCTTATTTATTTTTAAAAGCCATTATTTTATAACATTAAGATAGCAGTCTTTTAATTATATTTATATTTTATATATATATATTTATACTATTGCTATATTTGCACTGATTTTTCATTCGTAATTTATTTCTAACACACTCACTTCTAGAATAAGTGAATTCCATGAAAAATATTTTCATTGATATTCACTGTAAGTTTGTACTGGTTTGTTGATCTGATTTACTGTCTCTTTAGGCAAAAACTTGCTGAAAGGAAATGAATGAAGGGTGTCAATGTTCAACTCCCTGTGAAGTCCAGTGGTCAAGAAGCGTTCACCAAAACATGGGAGAAGCCAGAAGCAAGTGTTTCACATTCAGCATGCCTCTCTTCAGAAGTATGGACAAACATACTCCCTGTATGTCAGTCAGAGACTACAGCTCTAAAGAGGATTAGACAATGATGAAACAGATCCTAATTTCTTTTACCTTTGCACAGCCTTAAAAATTGCCACATTATCCCTGGTATAGTGAAGACCAAGTAGGAGCAAGATATTTCTCCTATCAATGTCAAATAAATCTAAATAAAATGCATATCAGACAAAGAATTATCTTAGATATTGTAGTATTATGGTGTTTAAATTCATTATATTGAAATAATTTTAAGCATGAATGATCTCAGTCTCCAATATAGTTAAAGACTATGCACAGAACCTCATTTATCTCACATTCCTACTTTTAAGTGAAATATTTAATTTGCAGATTTTGTATAACCTAATAAATAATGCCATTTTTTGTTTTATCTTATTCCATTCACTGCTGTTTTCAGATGGTATAAAAGTAAAAGGAATGAACATCAGGAGTATATGCAAGATATAAAGATCGGCACCAATACAGAACAAGATATGGACCAAGCTAATACATCCAGCACAGCAAAATGCAGCGCTGTGCAAGAACACTGGTGCCAGTCTGGAAGCAGTATCATTACATTCATATGCCATAAAGAGTCTCATCCAGTGACATTTCTGGTTGTTTCAGTGAAAAGAACCGGACAAACCAGCAAAGACCATCTTATCTTCCTACAGAGAGAAAACATGCCTGTGAATTCTGCTGCCTGCAGGGATAGGGTATAATGAAGGTGCTCACAGGCAGGTTAGATTCACTGCATCTTTCTCCAAGTTTGAGTGACAACTCATCTTCAATGTGGGTAATACATGACAGCCTTTCAAATCACTGCAGAATCACACAAGGAACAGCTTTGCTTTGCAAAGTGTTGATGAATAGCATCTATTCAACCTCCACACACTGAATATGAATTCTGTGGTGTTAGTGGAAGTAAATTTTTTTATTTTCCATCTATAGGTCAATTCTCCTGCTATGATCTGTTCCAGGGTTTGCCAAAGTTTGTTTGTACAAACATAATTCATTTCCATCAGCAGCAACAGCCCTGAGTTCTATTTTCATTGTAATGCTTTGTTATTTTTCTTATTTCAAAATGACCTAAGTGTCACTAGGCAACCACAGTGAAAACTAAGTATTATAACCAGCAACAAATGACAAGTTTTCTTATCTTTCCATATGGTTGTCTCCCCAGATCCTTCATTAATCTTTTTCATTGCAGTGTCTTGTGAATGGTACATAAATTTGTATTTAGTTTAAAAGTAGCCAAGAGATGAATCCTGCAGCAAACTGCCATGGTGTAAATCCAGGGTAATTCTGTTTTGACCTATGAATATGTAAAGCCTAGAACTTAGTACTAATAGACCTTTTCAAGCCTCTTCATGTGCTCTAGTATAGTTTCCATAGAACTTTTTCTTTTTTAAATTCATAGAATCATAGACTATCCTGATTTGTAAAGGACCCAAAAGGATCATCTAGTCCAACTCTATGTATTAAAACAGGAATTATAGAAGAAAGAGAAACTTTAAAAACTCTAGAATAAACTGTTTTAGGTTTTAAACTGTATTTGTTGAATCATGGATGTATAAGTATGGCAAAATTAAGAGGGGCAACCTTCCAGGATACTGCTGCAGTACTTTTTGTCATGCTAGAAAGTCTGGGGTTTTCTGAACAGGATTAACCACACAAATCTCATTGCCATATCATTTAAGCAAAGAACAGAACACTTTAAGAAAAAATAAAAATAAAATAAAATAATAATAATAATAATAATAAAAGCCAACAAGTATATGAACAAATTCTATTACAAGAAAAAAAAATAAAAATAGCTGTAGTTATCCTACAGAATTAGCATTTGGTAATTTTGAATAGTCCTTTGCACGTGAAAATTCTAAGGTAGTTTTTGAAGAGTCATTAATTTATTCTCATGACTCCCCTTATTTCCCAAATATACTGTCACTAGTTTAGAGAGATATTTCCCTCATAAAGCAGACCAATCTGTGCAGGATATAAAATCAAATAGTAAATTAAAAATGCTTAACCTCCTTGACTCTGCTCAAATTAATTTATCACTTTCCACTTTCATTCTGTAAGCAATGCTAAAGATCAATCATGCCCTGAGGAAATATTCCAGGAAATAAAATAATAGAAATATTTAAAAACAATAAACCATGTTGATCAACAATTATGCCAAATAGATGAAAAGTAGAGAAGCATTAAGGAGAGACAAAAAAATGTAAGTTTTTTAAGGTACAAATAAAAATAAAGTAGGAAGCATGTGGTACTAGCCTTCAAAAAGGATTTATTAAATAACCTATCATGGGCCCACACATACTAAGGTGAGATCCAAACAGGAACTATACATTTTGATATCCAATATAATGACAAAAATTAGGTATCCAACTCCATAAATCAAATTCACAAGGCTTGAACATGCTTGAACTTCCTGTAAATTGAAAGGTGGGGATCTGAATGTGATCATGAGCTCCATCACTCTAAATTGTGGAATGACTCTATTAATCAATAGAAAATGATGAATGGAAGAATGTGTGAGCCTGAAATTCACCCCTTTGATCTCCTATCCATTTAGTTGTCTATGCCCAGATGTCTATGAGGAATTAATATTCAAAACTATTGTTTTATACACTGGTATGCTTTTGTTCAAACAACCGGTCCTTTTCTCTCTTTAGAAAAGCAGTAGCTGTTTCTCATCAGCCTATGATAACCCAAAAGAGAGAAAGAAAGACAAGAAAACGTACCCAGAAAACATTTCCCTTCCTCTCTTCTCCCTTTTCTTTTTAGCAACCAGCTAGTCAGTCCTGTATGATACCCTCCCTGTCAGGCTGACAGGTTCATTGAGGTTCATGTGAGCAATGTCTTCACCTGTACAGCATAACTCTTTTTTTTTCTATAAAAAACAAAAGACAATTGATTGGCCATCTATTGGTCAGATTGGAATGACTGTTAAATGTTATCTATATATTTTCAATGTTGTATAGATATATAGGCAGTGTATGTTAGGGAATATGTTCAGTCTGAGCAATGCACGGCTAAATGCCAAAAGCCCCAGACTCTCTCTAGTCCATACTGAGGATTAGGCTTTAAAAGGACTACTAATGAATGTTAAATTAAACTCCTTTCTAAAGTAATTAAGTCATAATAATAATAATAGTAATAAATAATCCCCCAAAATGGACTCCGAAAGTACAGGTACAAAGAAAAGTGACTTTCCATATTGCTCTTGCTTGAGTTTTAAAGAACTGTTCTGAAGTTTACTTTAGTCTCTCCCACATCTTTTGTTGCCTTTTCTTCCCCAAGTTATGTTTGTATCATCATCAAGCTCTGTGTTTGCCTCTATCTCCTTGATATAGTAAATAAACACAGGGCACAGGATGGGAGGTGGAGGGCAATCCCTGTGGTTGAGGGGCAGACTTTCTCTCTGGCAAGACAAATGGCATGGGGGACCCAGCCCCAGAAAAGGGGCCATCAGTCCCCCCAGCCCTTCCTCTTCTTCCACATGAGGGCATCTTCCAGGCCACTCCCAACAAGGCTGCCTTTGGCCATGCGTGGGCCACTCCACCACAGAGGCTTGCTGAGGTCACAATGGCCACCAGGCCCTAACCAAGACAGGAC
>NC_048895.1:53001369-53029430 GCF_011077185.1 Oxyura jamaicensis
GGCTTGCTGAGGTCACAATGGCCACCAGGCCCTAACCAAGACAGGACCCCTGCAGCTGGCTGCAATTTGCTGAGCTTCTAGACACTCTGACAGCCAGCTAGTGCAGCAGGAAGAAGTCCAGAAGCAGCAAGGCAAATGGCAGGACAGTGATGCAGTCTGAGGAAGCACCGAGAGGGAAGGCACTTAACGAGAATGAGAAGTGTCATGGGCAGAGGGATCGCACCTGCAGCACTACAGACACCAGTGTTCGAGGGACCTCTGGTGTGCAGCCCAAGACACTTACAGGTGGTACCACTGGCACCACAACAACACAGGGAACAGGCCACTCCCTTGGCCATACAGCGACAGGGGGCCTGGGCCTTCCCATTGGTGGAACGGTGGTGTGGGGTGAAGGCAGGGGTGTTAGGCAGACGGCCAGGTGGAGCAGAGGCATGTCAATAGTCTGGCACAGAGCGTGGGACCCAGGCATGCAGATGGCAATGTCAAACCCACAAATGGAAATCAACTGGGCAGTGGCATGGGACCTAGGGGTGGAACTGGACGTCCCCTTAATTCAACACCCTGGCCTGAAAACATTCCTGATGGAAGGCATCCTGTTTGGGCAGTCCTGGGCAAGGACTGGCTTGTCCTTCTGCCTTACACCATGGAGCCCATGGAGGTGGATCCACCAGAAAATGTGGAGGAACCAGTGGAATTGGATCCACCTCAGATGGATCAGACCTTCGACTACCCCGGTATATCTTTGCTCTCTGTCATCAGAGTGCATCAACAGCGTTGCTGGAGTGCCCGGCAAGCTCCCTACTTGTCATACAAGCTCCATCCCAAGCATTACCTTGGAGCCACCAATCACCCTGGATATCCTGCAGGCTCACTTTCAAGACGTCCCAGCAATAAAGAATTCTGTTGCCAATTCTCAGGGCATGTGTGAGTTTTTCCCATCCCCCAACCCCCTTGTTCGAGAGGTGGCATTCCTTCTGCACAGAGCCTCAAGAAAGAGCACAAGAGAGGACCCAGCTTCCTTCAGGCTGCTGTGCTGGGGTGACAGAAGGAGTCCCTGAGGGCAACCATGCACCTTTAACATTTGTGGAAATAGACTGAGGGGTGAAAATAGTAGTGTGAAAGCAATTATAGGTGGCTAATTTCTTATATTAGGAGTGAGTTTTTATACCTGACATAGAGAATGCTGAGGTACTCAGCAACTTCTTTGCCTCCATCTACACTGGTAGACGGGCTTCCCAAGTCTTTCATTTCCCTGAACTCGTAGATGGAGGCTAAAGTCCCACCCACTGTAAGTGAAGAGCAGGTTCAACACCACCTGATGAATCTAAACAAGTACAAGTCTATTGGACCTGATGACATGAATCCCAGGGTCCTCTCTCCATCATAGCTGAAAAGGCCTGGCAGTCAGGCAATGTCACTGGTGAGTGGAAAAAGGGAAACATCATGCCCCTACTCTTCAACAATTAAAACAAAGAATTGAGCAAAGAGAACTACCCTTCAACAATTAAAACAGTTAGGAGACATCTCTTCTCAGAAAGAGTGGTCAGGCATTGGAACTGGTTGCCCAGGAAAGCAGTCAAGTCACCATCCCTGGGGGTGTTCAAGGAAACTCTCCTTCACATTAGGTTTTTGACATACCTGTTTGGGAAACAGTAGGCTGCTCATGAATGCTGGTTGATTGGATAGATGGTACCTTGAACAATCTGATCTAGCAGAAGCTTTCCCTGCTTGTGGCAGAGGGGTTGGAACTAGATTATCCTTAAAGTCTTTACCAACCCAAAACAATCTATGTTTCTATGACATGTCCTGTGGGAGCATTCAGCTTTGCAGTACCACCCTGAAATCTGGAATTTTCCTTCTTACCTGGTTATGTTTGAGGGTTAATATTCCAATCCTTCTCATGATGTTCCACACCAGTAGGATTCATTTGGATAAATTTTATGATTCCTTGTCCTTTTCAAATAGAAGCAGAACTTCCAGCTACAGAAATGGATCTAAAAATCTCTTCTATTTCAAAAAGTAGTTAGCTCATGTCATTAGACTACCTTAGCAGGGCAAGTAGCTAGAAAATCCTCAAATACATATACGCATGCAAGTAAGATTTATACTTATATGTAGTGGGTTACCTTCCAGTTAAAGGTTTTCCATGTCCTACAGGTTGAATCCACGTACAATTACCATGTCTCATGAGCACTTAATATTTTACTTAAACACTTCAGGAAAGTAAATTGTGCATGATATGTTTGAACAGCTGTTAGTGGATTTAGGCTTTTTTAGTTTGTCATTTTTAGATTTTTTTTTTTGCTATCATTGTGTAAGTTTTCAGAATTGTACAACTTTAATGTATTAATTGTAATTATGGTTTCATAGATGGTGGATGTTTCATTTATTTTTGCTGGGGAACAACAAAAACAAAAATGTAAATATATGCATTTCTCATGGTTACATTTCATCTTTTTTAGCTTAGCTGACTTACACACACTAAAATAAAATAAAATAATTAAAAAAAAAATCAAGGGTTTGTTTAGTTACATATATAACCTGTTTTATTGCTGTCAAGGAGTGCAGGAGTGCATTATTAACAACTTTGCAAAGCTCTGTCATTGCAGTGTTACCCTCCATTTCTGAGATTGTCTCCATTTATAGCCTTTCATTTGAAGATATAGTGAGGTACAGAAATACACTTTCCATCATGAGCCAAGGTAGCACTGGAATAGGCATCAAGGTGGGTGTATCCCCTCAGCCCTAACCCCTGGTGTCACTGAGTGCACCACTGTACTTTGGGGATTAATTTACATTTTCATACAGCACTGCAGTGTGCTGTGTATATGCACCAGTGTTCTTGGAGCTCTTTGCACTTTGGTCCCTTGCAAAGGATGAGGCTGAAGACACAGCACTCCAGAGCACATTACATATCTCGCCATAGGCAGTCAGCCACCGTGGTCAGAGCAAAACCAGGCCATGATCAAACACAGCTGAAGTTGAGCTCCTATACCTCTCTTCCCTTGCAGCTCTGCTGCAATCATAAGTCAGTCCTTCTTACATCAATAAATATTGTGCTGGCATTAAAACAGAGTTAGCAGTGTTTCTCTTGGTGGTATATATACAAGAAGATAAAACATAAAATGCCAAAGCCACCATAACACCCAAAAAAGCAGGCAATGTTGAAATCTTATTGAAAGCTTTAATGTTTGAACTCACATACCAGCAATCAACAAGCATTTATATACAAATTTTCTTCCTTCTGTCTTTATTTTTATTTTTCAGGATGGAACTGAACTTCTGCTTGTAACCCAGGCACTCTTTTTGCCATATCCATATGGCATCTATATCCAGTCTACACGATGAAGAGTTCATGACATATTCTCAGATTAAAAACTGTTGACAGCCAAACTAAGGGAGATTTCTGAAGAGAGCAGTGAATAAAGCTTATTATGTTGATTCATCTAGCTCCAGGCCAGACTGTAGAAGTAATTTCCTTACTCAGTAAATTTTGTAAGAAAACCTGTTATTATTTTCTCTGTTGTTTGGTAAAATAATCACTGCAGAAGTGCCTGATGCAATTCAATTAGGACAGACTGAACATCAGGATGGAGTAAGTAATAAAAGACAACATGCCCAGCATTGCTCTCCATGATGGCTTTCAGGAAAGATCAATACACTAACAGCATAAGAAGAAATGATGACGTATTTTCTTTTGCTCCTGGAAGCTTTTTCACAAAGAACAAAAGGAAAAAATGTAATGCCAAAAAAGAAGGATAAAAATGGAAGTCAGAGAGCAACATGTCACCCAAGAAAGGTCAAAAGCTTGATTGTTCAGAAGTACAATTGTGATTTCAGTGCAAATCAGGTAACTCCGTAGGCACAGCCATAATATTATTTTTGTACATTTACCTAATTTGCACTTGTACATTTCAGTACGTGTTTTAAGACTCCATTCTTCTAAATTTGACCACACAACCCAGATGGGGGAAAAAAAAAAAAAAAAAAAAAAAAAAAAGCACCACACATTACTGCTTCCAAATTCCAGCTATCAAACACTTTCTTTCTTATCTTGAATCTCACTTATGTTACTTGTGACTTCACATTTTTACAACTTGTTTTGTTATATGTAAGTACACATTAAATCAGAAATCACTTAATGATCATACTGTAAGCTACAGACCAATTTTCAAGTGCAATCACTAGGTTAATGTGTTAACCTCAACATTCATGCACATACAAATTACTATTTGCTGAACATAACACTTGCATGTCATTCTACACTTACAGCACAAATACACAACAAGAATCCTGCTACTAGAAACTTTACACAAGTAAATTCAAGTAACATGAAACGTTCTTCAGAAACTTCTGAAAGTTATTACTTGGTTTTTCAAAGGATAAAATTGTGTTATTTTTTCCCAGAGGAAAAGATGGTAGAATTAGTACACATGGTCTACAACCTTCTAAAAGATATTCCCATAAAAAAAAAAAAAAAAAAAAAAAAAAGTATTGACTTAAAAACATAACTCATACAGACATAAGAACCTCGAGATAAGGTTGATAGAGTAGGACCTCTGATCCACAATCTTCTGGACACCCACTTATCCAACTGCTAGTACATATTTTGGCCTCAGTTGCCAACCTAATTTTCTTATTTCTTAACTTCTTAAGCCTTGACAGTTTATTCATTCCTTGTTAAATAAGTCTAATTCTTATCTTCATACTTCTGAAAAAGCAAATATTTTGTTCTTTCTCAGTGATTTTATGTGCTGTTGTTCAGAAGAATCTGAAAAATGACGTTTTTGAGAGTATATGCACAGCATTTGAGGATTTTGGCTATGTTTAACTCATCTAAATATGAATATGTATGAATTAGTCTTTCCCTAAAGATGAAAGACATTCAGAGATTGTAAATTACTGAAAATTACCATGAAAATGAAACTATTGGTGATATTATAAAATTTATATCTGACAGCAAGAAAATTATTTCTTTATATTCATGATCAATATTTTTTCAATGAATAAAAAAGAACCATAAAAATCTAAGTTACAGAGGAGTACTTCCTTCTTTTTTTTTTTTTTTTAATTAGCAGCTAACTTACTGCCACTATAAATTGTTTAGTGAATAAATTCAGCTACATAAATTAAAATGTTTAAAACTTCAAGTTACAAAATTATTTATTCACCATGAGAAAATTTAATCAATGGAATAAATTATCTCCTAAAAATATAATTATTCTCTCATTGAGTATTCCAATAATAATTATTAATGAGTAATGGAAACAATAACCTTAAAATAAATTTCTCACCCTAACTGCTTTTAAACAAACAAACAAAAAAATTAAATTCACAGACTTTTACAATAGATGTAAGGAATAAAAACAAAGCATTACATTTGATTCAATCCCCAGTTAATATGATTTTTTCTATGATTTTATAACATCTTTAAAATATAGTTGTGTGAATTTAAAGAACACTCCTTCATACTGTTTTTACTCTTGTATTGAGCTAAGTAAGAATGTTAAATTACTGACTCTAGTAATATAATCTGGGAGATTATGACCGTGTTTACCTTGCTTTATTACTCATATTGCAGTAGAATTGAGGTACACATGAAAATCAGGGACTCATTATGCTTAGCATTACCCAATATATCAAACAATGCAGTCTTATGCATAAGAATTTGCTGATGCACCTTATATATTTGTGGGTTATGAAATGAAGTTTTTAATTTGAATTCAGTTCTACAATCTCATTTATTGGTAGTTTATGGAAGCACCTTTTTGGATTCTGTATCATTGAATGAAAATCTCTATCTTCAGGGTAAAATTCAAACTTTCTACAGAGCTACTTTATCTACAAATATCTGCCAAAATGTATCTGGTAAACACTTTTCCTAAATGTTAGTTCAAGTCTCTCCTCAAAATCCACCTGATCATCTCTGCCTCCTTCATGGATGAGCTGTGTTTAACTACAGGAACCTCACTCTGTCTTTATGTTGGATGTTTTTAAGGACAGGCACTGTTGTTTCATGACTATAACACTGAATTTGTTGCAATTTATAAACATTAACAGACTCCTATTCACATAGTTTATTACACGTGCTGTCACAGACCTAACCAATGCTCACCAAGTTTATCTTCCTCTTTCCCCAGCTCCATAGCAGAGACACTTTTCTGTTTACCTGCTGCCCAAAAGTAATTGTAGTAGGCATTGTGTCCTCCATGGAAAACAGTAAGACTTGTAATTCTAATAATCTCAGGGAACTAAATCCTATCTCAAAAGTCAGTAGAGCCATCCATGCCCTTCCTCTTCTCAATCCCTGAGACAGTGTTTGAATTTTCAATAATATAGACAATATAAAGCATTAGAATGCAAAAATAAGAAAACAGTGATTAAATCAAGACAGAGTGCTGATACATAAAACCTGACAGTGGAAAAACAGGAAACAAGGACTCTTCTCACCTCTTATATACTTCTCCAGGGACAGTTAATCTCACAGGTCCTCATTTTCTATGGCTATAAAAGGTGGCCATTCCCTCCCATTTAAGAGGGCAGTAACCGGTAACTTACTTATTCATTTCTGTAAAGTATGTGAAGAACATGAATAAAAGCTCCATATAAGCAGTATCATATTCATTTTTTAAACTAATGATAAGCATCAGATAAGCAACAGGAACAAAAGTACATATAAAAGTTAAACCCTTCAGGAGTTTCCTCCTTCCTTTGACAGGGAGGAGGGGGAAATACTGAATTGGAAAGATTTTAAAACATTCTAGCTTTCCAACACAAAATAAATAAATGCTGGTGCTTTTGAAATGCATTAAGACAATACATTAAACTGGTTGAAAATGGTATAGGTTGTTTTGTTAGCTGAAATAAGAGCTAGCATGTTATCTCTATAAATTAAACTGATCTGTCCCTACAGTGAGAACCTGTCAGAGCAGGAATGACCAATTCAAGTGTTGTGGTTTAACCCGGCTGGCAGCTAAACACCACACAGCCGTTCACTCACCCTCCCCCCTCCCTCTCAGGGATGGGGGAGAGAAACGGGAAAGTGAAGCCTGTGAGTTGAGATAAAGACAGTTTATTAGATAGAAAATAATAATAATAATAATAATAATAATATGTACAAACAAGTGATGCACAATGCAATTGCTCACCACCTGCTGACTGATGCCCAGCCCAACCCCAACCAGCCAGTCCCCCCACCCCGGCTCGCCACCCGTATATATTGTTTATGTATGGAATACCCCTTTGGCCAGTTTGGGTCAGCTGTCCTGGGTCTGTCCCCTCCCAGCTCTTGCTGCACCCCCAGCCTGCCCGTGGGCAGGACAGAGCGAGAAGCTGAAAAGTCCTTGGCTTAGTGTAAGCATTGCTCTGCAGCAATTAAAACATCAGCATGTTATCAGCACTCTTCTCATCCTAAACCAAAACATAGCACCCTACCAGCTACTAGGAGGAAAAATAACTGTCCTAACTGAAACCAGGACATCAAGTTCTGTAGCGGATCTGCAAATCATCATTTTGTTAAATATCAGTATAGGTTTTGAACAGTGATTACTCAGACTTAAATATATATACACACCAGCCCTCTCTTCCATTGTCTTCTCCTTGGTGAGGGGCAGCACTTTTGTGAGCTTTTGTGTTCAAAAAAGCTACACTGAACTTATACGAGGTTAAGCGGGTACCCAGGGAGATAAGATTCCATCAAAGAAAAGTGGAGATGAGAGGAAAACATGCACACAACTCCTTAAAATTTACCTGAGAACAGCTTAATGACTCTTCCTTTCCATACTTTTAGCCCCCTTCTCCCTGCTAATTTTCTCCATACCTCCCCCACCTCCATAAATCACCACTGACCACCCTACCTGTCTTACTGTGATCTCTCTTGGCCTCACTGCCTTCTCCCAGGTGTTCCCCTCGACTGGGTCATTTTCCACTGTTGCTAGTGCTATACTGAATATTTTTTTCTAAAACCAGATAAAAAAATCAAGCAGAACATATTTTGGGATTGCTATTCAATATTTTTTTTTTTTTCCCTGAAACAGGGTAAGTATTTTAAGATTTCTCTATTTTGTCAGAGAGATAATAATGAATAATTCTCAGAGCTGTGATGTGCACATTGTTACAATTGTCTTTTCATCTATTACAAGGCTCTTTCTTCTCTCTTTAAAAGAATGTCTAGGCTCTTCATCATGTCTCCACAAAACTTTTAACAGAAAATTAAATAGCATCTATCAATGGGACATTATGTTTAATAAAAATAGTATCATTACTGGACTAGAGAGTACCATTTGAATATAACTTCAAACGTTTTATATATAATTCCAAGACCACAGCAGTTCACTCTCTTTGAGATATATTACTTTCTTTTTTTTTTTTTTTTTAAATGTATTTTGAATCATTGCTAGAATGAGTTTTGATCTTTCTTTTCATTTGGAAAAGATGTGAAATTTCACTGTATTAAAAACAATAAAACTTGCTCACCTTCCTCAACAGAAAATCCTCATTTTTCCTCTCACCTCCTTCAACCTCTCTGGTGTTTGCTCCCTGTCCTGAGCATCTATGTATCCCACCAGCAGTCCCCTATATTCATAATCTCCCTGCTACTTTTTCCAGCATTTGGCTGTAAAGTAGGAAACCGCTTCTCACAAAAAAGATAATAACATGGCTGCTTTAAGTTTCTCTTGTGTCTTTCTGAATGTGAATGCCTCAGAACAGAGGTGCATCAACAACAGAAATGATACAAAGTAGTTGCATGTAGTTAATAAATTGTCAAGTATATTTTTTAAATTTCTGCATTTCTTTCACAGGAAAGTATTCATGACTTATATTACAACCATCACTATTATATGTTAAGAATTGCATCTTCCCTATTTTCCATTTCATTGCTTCTTTGATAAATGCAACAACTCATATTCAAACAGCAGTTCCTATTGTACTATGGCATCTTTTCCTTTTGCTCTCAGGGATCTGGTTTTCAACAGATTGAGTTTTTCTTTCTTTCTCTTTTTTTTTTTTTTTATTTTTACCTTTTTTTTAGATGGTTTATTCATTAAGTTAAAGGAATTAAAGCCTGATAATTTGAAGCTTTTGTCACTGACTTCACCAAGATATTCCTGCACAAGTTACTAATTCCCCTTCTTAATTCTTTAGAAAATATACATATCTTCTTCTGCAAAATAACAAAAAAATAAATTATCAAAAGTTGTTAAAGAGAAAAATGAAGATTAATATAGTTTTAGTTTGTTTTATAAAACATCTATATTTTTCCCGAATTGACTCGTATTTCACTGGAATTGACTGTATTTCACAGCTATGTTGTGAAGTTCTCCACTTTAATAGGTCTATTAACCAGAGCACTTATCAATAAAAAAGATCAGAATTTCCAACAAATGCTCGCATGTACGTCAAGTTGGGACTTAGACCAAGTTCAAAACTGCACACTGCATTACCTACAGAGGGTGGAAGAGAACAAGTGATTAAATTTCTGTACATTTGAATTAGTGTGGCATACTACAGGGAAATATTCTGTTAGCGGTTTAAGACTGACATGTAAATTTAGAAAAATATGCACATTTTAAATTTAATGAAAAATAGAAGGTGAACAATACTTGGTTTGCTCTCTTCTGACTTGTTATATTGTTTTTACAGTAACTTGATTCTTAATGTTCTGTCTTTTAACGAAATAAAGGAAGCCACTCCACAGCAGAGGTAATACCTGAATTTCTGATCAGCTTCAACATCTTTATATATAGCTTAGCATGCAGGACACCAGCTATGTGAAGACAGGACAGACTATGCAGGAGACTAACCTGTGCCGTAACAGGTCACTGACCACCACACGTACTGCTCAGGTCAGACAGAGGCACAGAGACAAGCACCTCTGCCAAATGACCCAGACTGCATGCATAATCCTGTCAGGTGTTCTGCTCACCAGGATACATTTATCTCTAATATGTCCCCTGCACGTTGTAGCCTGATTCATTTAATTATGAAAAGAAAGGTTTTGCAGGACATTGTAAATTGCTGTTTGCTTCACTGCCATAAAATTATAAAACCTTCTATTGGATCATGTTTAACATTGTCCATCACTTTCTTAAAAGTTCACCCTAAGTTTTCTAAACTGTTTTGGCTCCAGTGTTCTGGAAACAAATGATCCCACATCACTGTCTTGGGGAAGATAGAGTGTTGCATTAGCCCACATCGCTAGTGATGATCCCCACTACAGGCACGTTCCTCTAGCAGCTGACCCACAGGACCTGGGGTACACAGCTTCTAAAACATTCTTCAAATTACAAACTACTTTTTTAATGCAGAGATTTTCCAAGCATTATACTCTTCTTTCATGTTTGTACTAAATAAATTTAAAAACAAACAAACAAACAAAAAACTTCGCAGCTTTTCTGATCTTAGATAAAGTTAAACTGGAGAACAAAATTTATTCCTCCCAGTGCGTACATGCAGACATACAAACACAGAATATCCATTCTCCCTGTTAACCTTGTGCTAACAACATTTAAGTCATCCTAAATTCCTTTTGGAGAATCAATTGTGATTTAGTTCTATCCAATACCTTTGAACTGAAAAGCACAAAGCTAAAGCCTGAGCTTGCTTGTGCAGCCCACCTTATGAAGGAACAAATGTTTGACAAACATAACAAAAATCAACATGCTTGGGCTGATGTCTGTACCTTTATTTTATATATACTCCAGAGGAGACCAGCACTGTTCTGTCAACACTACAACACTACCTGAGAATTCTCTTACCCTTACTGTCCTTCTATCTTTTATACACTTTTATTGTTGAAAGTGATTGCATTGCATATTTTAAGTATTTTAGTCATGCAAGATAAAGATCATTTAATACACTTAAGGGTTGAGTAAATGAGATGTGCATGGGTGAAAAGAGCAGAGTGGGCTGGGAATTTCTCTCTGCCAGTGCTGGAGCACAAAGTTAGAGCAGAACCTTCTTTCATTTTGGTCACAAGACTTCCATGGAATGGAAGCAGTAAAGACAATTACTTTACAGAGGTTTTTTAAAGTGCTGAACATGAAAAATGATGCAGACATCTATGCCTGAAAGAGTTCAATTGAAATAGCTAGCAAAAAGAGATTGTTAACAGACGATGAGTAGAGGATGTGATATATCAAAAACTGAAGCGTTTGAGCCAAAAAAATTAGCATACACCGTATTAGTTCCATTACTTTGTATTCATCCATCATCTGGGATCTTCAGTTGCAGAGAAATTAGAGCTTCATACAAACAGCAGTAGAAACAGGTTGCTGTGAGAACAGCTGGTCAGAAATTTTCAAACAAAATCATTTAATCTGAAACAACAGCAGCCTGGTAACCTTTGATGAATGCAAATAGGGTTTGATGGAAATCCTGCACAGACTCCTAGCAGACAGATACCTTGAAATCTTGAAAACAAGGTTTGGAGTGAGGGCTCTGAGAATAACTAGGCTTCACATTATGGAAACAGAATACAAAGCTTTGAATTCCTAAATTTTGTGTGCCTAAGAGTGTTGATAAGAAATAGTGCTCCAGATGGCACCTACCCTGATAATACACTTGTAGTTGCTAGGAATATTACCTATCCACTTTCCAAAAAGGAATTTCCTGTCAACTGATTCTACTCTTTGTGGCTGGGAGTTGTTTACCCAGTCAATTAAAAAAATTCCCAACTCTGCAGGGATGTTAGGACCTGGCTATGGGGTAAAGCTTTGCAGATAGTGCTTGCTAAGAGAATGACTTCTTTGATAAAACATTGTTAACCATCCAATAAGCAGCAAAAGTTATACCAACAGTTGCTTTTATTTTTGCAATATCTCCCATTTTAGTTTCAAAAAATAAAGATGATAATGAAATTATAATGTAGTAGGGGTAATGCCAACTCATTTGATGTTTAACCGCTGACTAGCTATCAATTTGCAAGAAATTTCAGGCAGTATTGACCTGGATCAGATTCAAGTGACCTAGAAGTAAACAGCTGAGTATCTCATTACTGCTGCCCTCATCCATCTTGTCCTGTGGCACTTTCTAGTTGAACTTGGGCCAACAAGAATAATCATGTTTCCTTTGCTCTTACAGAGCATCACAGTTTTTTGGGAGGGAGGGAGGGAGGGAGGGATGGAGGAAGGGAGAAAGGGAGGAAGCCAAAATTCCAAAACTCACCATTATTTCCCAAAAGACACACTTTTTTCTAATCATGCAGGTGAACCAAAAAAAAAAAAAAAAAAAAGGAGAGAAAGGCGTGCATTTTTTATGTACTCAACTGTTATAGAACTAATTTTGTCTTCCTATAAGAAGAAAGATTGTCAGAAAGCTCCGGTTCATTTCAGAAGTCTCAGTGTTTCACATTTAACTTACTGCAGTATAAGCTGCAATGGATCAATAGATTTGGCATGTCCTCTGTTTACAAAACTCACCTAATTATGTTCTCAACTAAACTCAACTAATTATGTTCTAGTTGCTCACATTCATCATGCAGAGATAGGAAAAGTCCAAATTGAATTACCAGTCCCTAAACATGGCTGCTACAAAAGACCCATGTTTAGAAAAAATTGCTCTGTTGTAACAAGTAACAGAGAAAGTTCTGGGGAATAAGAGATTTAAGATTCAGTCCATATATCATTATCATCCATTGCATGAATGGCAACTAAAACACATTCAAGGAGAAAGGAAGCAGAGAGCAGGAAATGAATGTCAAAGAAGGAGTAAAGGAGATGTGGACTTTGATGAGGACACTAGAAAAGTATTTAAACAGAAAGCATAGAGTAAAGCTTCTTTTATTTATTTATTTTTAATTTGATTTTCCATTTTTTCTCTAGATGGAATCCTCGCTCTGATTACTTATTTAATTATAACAAGACTTTTTATTATTATTATTATTATTATTTTTAACAGAAAATTCTGTCTGGTGCTATAGTGTATGACCACTACTGTGAAACTGGCACATGGGGTTCAGTGATGCCTCAGAGATAATAGATTTTATTAACAACAAAGAAGAACTCTCTCAACGAGAGAGTTGGAAGGCTCATGGGCTGGGGAAAAGCTGCAAAAGTTTCTGCCAAGTTTCAGAAAATAAATACAATTGTGCTAGTATTGATACTTGGAAGTGTCTACTTTCATCAGCCTCTCAGTTGCTGAATAGACATCAATACCACTCCACAGCTTGGTCACCATCTTTCCCAAGACTTCACATATGTAAACACAAAGAATAAACTAGAAAACCTTTACCTGAACTACTATTTCCCTCTACTGAGAGCAAAGATAAAATTGATATCTGTAAAACCACACATGCAAGGGAAAGATAAATGGTTCCCTATCTTTTTGCAGTAACAAAACTAGAGGCCATTAAGTGAAATTTCAGAAAGAATGTCCAAACCAGATGAGGAAATACTTTTCCACACAAGTTACAATAAACTGTGAGCATCTCATCCTAGTAAATGGTGTATGTTAAAATTGTACATTGGTTCAGAAAGTGACTGAATGCTTGTAAGGAAGAAAAACTCCTCAGGCAATGTTTTTGAATAAACTAAACAGTAAGCCAATGATACGCTTCCCAGCCTCCAGCAAGCACTTGTCCTCTTCTCATATTCTTGTTATTTACCACTTTCAGTATGACAGTGCAAAGCTAGACAGACTGTCAGTTTCATGACAGTGACTTAATCTAGAAAAACAAATACTTCAGGTACTGTTCCCTGTCACAGGGAGCTGTCATTGACTCCTCTGTTACACTGGGATGTTACACAGTGATGCAATAAATGACTTGCTACATCCAAAAGAAAGCTTTAACACATTAATAAAGACTACATTTTCAGATGTTGAAGAACATTTAAAAAAACAGTTCCACCACTTGATTCAGGTAAAATATTGTCTCTCACACTTTATTGGGAATTATAGAGATAAGTCGGTTGAAATGGAACCTCCATTACTCATCTAACCCAATCTCCTGCCCCTGGAATGTCCTTTGAAGGCACTTTGCTCACTTTTTGCTACAGTTGAGATTTGAGTATGTCCAAGGACCACCCTAATGTCATAGTAAAGAAAAAAGAAAATCAAGTTGGGATCTCCCATGTTCCAAGTTTTGTCTGTTGCTTTCTGTTCTTCCACCATGAACCTCCAACAAATGTAACTTTGTCTTCACCATCAGTAATCAAGAAGTTAGATGATTAACACTAAAATAAGGAAAGGTGTCTTTCATAGGCCCCGTGCACATCCAGTGTCAACTTGAATTGAAAATTAAGTTGACCGGTAGATAAAGAAAAAAAGCAGTTCCCTTTGCACTGCAACTATAATAGTAAATTTCAGTTAGTTTCCACATTCCTTTTTTTCTGATTTCTTACAGAAATCTCTTTAGAAATAAATATATATTAACTGAAGTCTAGAGTCTCAAAAATAAATATGAAAAGTATTTATTAGAAATTAGTCCATCCACATTGTATCACCTATCAGATAGAAACCTCAACTTGCTCATCATAGAATCATAGAAACACAAGGTTGGAAAGGATCTACAAGATCATCTAGTCTGACTGTCCTCCTGTCACCAATACTACCTACTAAGCTACTAAATCATATCTTGTAGCACCTAGTCCAGGTGTTTCTTGAACACCACAAGGGATGGTGAGTCCACCACCTCCCTAGGCGGGCCATTCCAGTGCCTGACCACTCTTTGAGAGAACAAGTTTTTCCTGATATCTAATCTAAATCTCCCCAGGTGCAACTTGTGGCCATTTCCTCAATTCTTATCATTAGTTAACTGGGAAAAGAGGCTGACCCACTCCTCATCACAACCTCCCTTCGAGAAGTTGTAGAGTGTGTGATTGTCCAGCTTCATCATTTCATTTAAAATACAACACTCAAAATAGAAGCATATGTGAATTTATTTCATGTTGAAAAAGTTTATCTGCAGAAAATATAATCCTTCATACATTTTCTTATGATTTATATCTCCTTATAAGACCCCATGAAATTCAGAGTTCCAATGTTATTTATAAATATTATTTAGTATGAGGAGGAAACATTAAAAAGACAGGTTTCTCAATTAATCTAGATTACATAGCTCAAAATAGGTGAAACACTATTCACAGCTTCATTTCACAAGTAAGAAATAGTTATAAGGTAGTAAAATAGTACAATCTGCAGAGGTAAGAGTCAGATAAAGAAAACTTTTACTTAAATACTCACTTGTGTATACATGTGGAAGTATCAGATAACAAGTCTGACTCCAAAAAAATAAATAAGTAAATCTAGGAAAAGAATATTATAATCACTCCTAGAAATTATCTAAAATATAATTTGTTGCTGAATATAGTTAGCCAGCTTTTTTTTTTTTTTTTTTTTTCTAATGATAGAGGACTTGTTATAATTCTTATTAAAGTTTTCTAAGGGTTAACTAGTTTCTCTCAAAAGCATCCACCTTAACTTCCATCTAAATTATTGGCATTTAGACAGTGCATCTTTGTTATAGTTTCTTGTTAAACAGAAGATGTTCCATTGCCAGGAACAATTTTCTGACTTTGCTCAGAAGCTAAGTAGCTAAGTTTTAAATATGTTTCATTTCTTCTCTTTGGTATTGCTGACAACTGCTTGCTTGCTTCACACCTCTTGATTTTTTCTTCTTCTTCTTAGTGCAAAATCCCACATTAGGAACATCTATCTCCCTTGGACAATTCGAGGTCTTGGTGAGAAATTTTGATTTATTGCTCTGTTTTTGTATTTCCTTGATTTATCTTGTTTGCAGAAGCAGATTTTCTTTTGGGTGTCTCAGCACCCCCATGAATCCAGACATTTTTGGATGAATTAGATGAAGTGTTTTTAAATATTGCTTACTTGATAGTATTTTATTTATGTTCCTATACAAGGTAAAATTGCAAAGAGACATTTTTCTTCCTTTCCAAAACTGAGGTTTTCCTGGAAGTTAGTTTTAATTAGCCGTTTATATTTGTGCTTACAACTGCAACTCAAGGACGGGATAGATTGCTCTTTCTCTACAGCTCAAAATAAATAAATAAATAAATTCAGTATGAATGGATCTTGGAAAGAAACCTGTTATGCTCTGCCTCCCACCTGATTCCAATAAACTTCTGCTAGCATCATAATAAAAACTTCTTTTGGAGCTCAGTTTGATTTCTTTTGTTTACCATCTCCTCCTTCTCCCAAAACTGCATGCCCATGTGCAGTTTAAATCTATATCTTGACAAATAAAATACAGTGAGGAGGTGTGAAAGTCAGCAAGCATTCTGGGCTGCTGAGAGTACTAACTAAGCTGCAGTTATTCAAGATTCTGCTTTTCATAGGAAGAGAGAGATGACAGTAAAGCACAAGCTTTACAATGAGCAGACAAGCTTAGGTAGGTGTATACATTTATTTAGCAGGAAGAGAAGCTAAAATGGCATGGAAGGGTCAGAGGAATATTTTGCACATCCACAGAGAAAATGGGCACGTGGCTTAGAAGCATGCATAGGCCCCTTTAACAGGGTAAACAGGTTTATGGATGGTTTACTGCTATTGACTTCTGGAAATATTCGTAAGCCTTATTTTCCCCACAACAGCACTCAGAGACATAGGAAGTGACAGAATTTGCCAAAGAATTTGTATGCCAGACAGTGCTTCAGAAAAGTGATCAGCTGTGGGATAAACGAGGCCTTTTAGCCAACAGAGCCTCAGGCTCAGCTTTTGAACTTGCCACTGCCCTGCTGTAATAGCAAGGAAAATCTCTGCCAACACCATCAAACTTCAGCTGCTCGACTGTCTGCGACACAAGCATATTGAAAGCTGCAGAAGAGAGGGCTTCCACTGAGTGTTCAACTGCATGCTTATCTGCAGTACAACCCATAAAGTAGAAATGCGGAACAGGCAGGGACTATAGCATCATCACAGGCACAAAACAACAGCTTTAAACACCTACGTGAATATATAGATGGCGCCTGTGGGTCAGATCAGACCAGAACAAGCAGTCACTTCAGACAACAGTTATCAGATAAATTGAGTACAAAAATGTTCTGGGTTTTACATTCTGCTACAAATTAGGATTTTTAAATTGAATGCAGCACGTCACAGCTAGAGCCCTCTGAACTCCTCCTTCATTTCCTGCTATGACAATTGATTGCCTACCAGCTCCAGGGTCTGGGTGTATGCCCTGGCTGCACTCTCACCCCATTACATTATAGTTCTCCCTCCTGCACCCTGATTTTCACCAAAAAAAAAAAAAAAAAAAAAAAAAGGACAGCAGAAATATACCCCATGGTCTCACAGCTCTTCAGTCTGCACACAGAGGTCGGTAGCCAAAGATGTCCTGTGAAGTACACGCAAGCCTCAGGCTAACCATCATTGCTCAAATTTGCCTTCTGCCTTTGTTGTGTGGAAGCTGAATCCTGCAGGTCTCCTGGTTAGTCCACATGCTAGGTTATTGCAACTCCTGTGCCAAAAGCACTCGCTGACCTGTTTCATGTACTTGCATTTTCTTCCTTTGGATGATACAATGGAGACCAATTCAAGACTTTTAAGTAGTTAGCCATAGCAGCAAGAAGCAAAACATCAGCAGAAGCCAATACTTTTAAATTCTCAAAAGACATGGAAATGAAATTTATTTTCTAGGTTACTGTATAAAAATATAGAAATTTTAGTAAGAAGAGGGACTAACACTCAGAAATCTCCTCTCCCAGATGAGGATGTGATTCAGACAGTATTCCTTTACTTTGTTCCTTTTGTCCTCAAAAACAACATTCTCTCAGAAGAGTTTTAAAATGAAAAGCAGATTCTGTCCTCCTCCATTCTAGGTGGGCAGCCGAGTTCCACCACGGCCACTCTCTCACTCCCTGTCCTCAAAGACGAACGGGGAGAAAAGACAATGAAAAGGGTTCAAGGGTTGAGATAAGGACAGGGAGATCGCTCAACAATTATGGTGATAGGCAAAGCAGACTCCAAGTAGGGAGATCGTAAGATTTATTGTCTATTACTAACAAGCTAGAGAAGCGAGAATCAAAGGAAAGAAAACCAAAAACACCTCCACCCCCTCCCCCATCCACCCTCTTCTACCTCCTCTCCCTGAGCAGTGCAGGGGGATGTGGGAATGGGGGTTATTGTCAGTCTATAGCGCTTCTTTGCTGCTGCTCCTTCTTGGTCACTCTCATCCCCACAGGATGCAGTCCTTGCTGAACTGATCCAGCGTGGGCTGCCCACAGGCAGCAGCTCTCCAAGAACTGCTCCACATATGGGTCCGTACCATGGGATCCATCCCTCAAGAGCAAACTACTCCAACCTGGGTCCTCCATGGGCAGCAGCTCCTGCCAGGTCACCTGCTCCTGTGTGGTCTCTTCTCCATAGGCTGCAGGTCTGGCCCAGAAGCTGCTCTGGCAGGGGTCTTCCACAGGCTGCAGCTTCCATCAGTGCAGGTCCACATGCTCCACTGTGGTCTCCTCCATGGGCTGCAGTGTGGAACCCTGCTCCACTGCAGGTACTCCATGGGTTGCAAGGGGACAGCCTGCTTCACCATGGTCCTCACTGCAGGCCACAGGGGACTTATGCTTCCGTGCCTGGAACACCTGGAACTCCTCTCCTCCTCCTTCTTCACTAACCTTGGCACCTGCAAGGCTGTTTCTTACTCCTCTCACTCTCCCAGTTGCTGTGAGGCAGTTTTTTTTTTTTTTTTTTGTTGTTGTTGTTGTTGTTGTTGTTGTTGTTGTTTTGTTTTGTTTTTTTCCTTTTTTTTTTTCTCCTGTCTTAAATATGCTCTCACAGAGGTGCAAACAACATCATTTATTGGCTCGGCCCTGGCCAGCAGCAGGGCCATTACCTTACATGGGGCAGCTTCTAGATCTTTCTCACAGAAGCCACTCCTATGGCCCATTGCTACCAAAACCTTGCCACATAAATCCACTACAAGTGCAAGAGAAAAGGAGTTTGTCTTTTTTAGAGAAAGACATTTCTAAACTGATCTTCTGCCTCCTGGGAGATTTATAAATTCTTCAGGCACTCTGTAAGAAACAGGTACTAAAAAAATATTTCCATAAAGGAAGATTGCCTTTGGACATTAACCCAGACTCTATCCCATGCAGATGGATACATATGAAGGCTGTAGGAGCGCACTCAAGGGAACTCTTCCATGCACATTCAATAAAAGCAGATGCATCATCCATGTACCACACAAAGAAAAAGAAGCAAGTCTAGAAAAATATCAAATGAGGGTTTTGTTTTGTTTTTTAATTCAAGAACTGGCCACTGAAATAATCATATAATAGAAAATGTGAAGTGAGTGGAAGTAAGGCAGAAATGCAGAAGAAACAGCACAGAAAAGATCCAGTTACAGCAACAAACGAAAGAAAAATGATTTTAGGGATAAATGAAAAATGCAAAACAAGAAATATCTCAAAGCCAAAAGCAAGATGAAGAGGCAACTCAAGGTAAGACAGAAGGTGTTTTGTAGAGCAAAAATAAAGTCGATTTTGAATAATGCTTTTGATAAGCAGAGGTAACACAACATAATTTAGTCTTGAAAGATTGAAAATGATAGGTCAGCAAAGTGATTTTCCACAAAACAGATTAATCGTACCAATAAAGGGAGCATGCCAGCTGATTGCACAGTAATCTTTACTATCATTTAACCATATTGTCTCATTCTATATGTCCATTCTCGCTTGCAATACACTCACACATCTGTCTTCAAAATACTTTACAGGAAAAAAAAAGGACAGTCTTCCAGATACACAGCTAAGAATTGTGTATGTATCCTGGAACCTTTTTCAAATGGGCTCTGTACATATAGGCTGCCTATGTATTAAGACTATAGGGAAAGTGAAATATCTGTCATTTATTTTTGCGGTGTATAATTGTGTTACATATATTGTACTTTCATTGAGCACAAATTTTAACATCAGAATTGATTTATATTACTGATGTTAGGAAAACCCTGCTAAGCACTGATCAAATGGTACTCTGAATCCATTATTTGTCCTTTTTTATCCAAATTATTTTCATCACTTAATAGAATTGAAGGCTGCTTTCTTTTTTCTTTTTTTTTAATTATTTTCCAGATAAGCAAATGGTGATGGAATTATAAGCAACAGAAATATTTTCTTCACTATCACTCATACAAAAATGCACATGTAGACTTTTAAACAGCTGATCATTGTCCTAGAGCTACCGAAGCTAAAAGTTAAAGCTATCCTTCAAGTCCTTGACTGTTACAGAAAGAACAACTCAATATTTTTGCACTTCAGCTGAGCTGGGAGAAGACTTAACCTTATAAAACAAACAAACAAAAAAGATCAAATGAAGTCTGCATACTTGGATTTAACAGTATGGTTCTTAAAGTCATTTCTGAAGAAAAAACAATACGCTGTATGCTATAGCTTCTTTTGACTTCAATGAGATCTGCCCCCTTAATTGTACTAACCAGCCAAATTTACAGCCTCCTGCACCAATATATTGGTTAAGTGAGAATTCCTACATTTAAAATAATAATAATAAAATGATTTTAAAAATTCAAAAAAAAAAATAGAAAAACTTTTTTTTCTTTTAAGCTGAATTTTCAACACTTTAGATCATCCACAGGCAGGTATTCAGCCACTGCCAGTAAATCAGGGCTCATCATTCATAATGGTTTCTTGGAAAGACAAACACCATCACTGCAAGCATCTCCCTTTCCTCCTTCTTTACCCTTGTTTATTGCTAAGCATGACACCACATGGTGTGGAATATCTCTGTGGTTAGCCTGGGTCAAGTGTCCTGGCCATGCTCCCCCCCCCAGCTTCAGGTGCACCCCCAGCCTCTTCACTGTCAGGGCAACACCAGGAGCAAGAGTCCTTGGCTCTGTGTTAGCACTGCTCTGCAGCAACTAAAACATCGTTGTGTTATCACCACTATTTTCATCCAAAATCCAAAACATAGCATTGAGTGAGCCTCTACAAATAAAATTAATTTTACCCCAGCCACAACCATGATGTTTGTTTTTTCATGTTCATTACTTTTAGCTGCACTGCGTCCATGTCCATTTCTTGGAGGTCAAATGGTACTAGTTCTTATCTTCCTCTTCACACAGCCCATACTTTTATTGTACAATTGAATCTTTGGAGGAAAGACAATAATGATGAAGAGGAAATTCTGACCAGAGAAATGAAACTGAGTAGTCCTGCCCTCCCTTTTCCCATGCACTGCTATGGCTCTTCAAGAAAAATAAACACAGAGCAGGGAGCAGAGCAATACAGGCTGAAAGGTAACAGGAGAGAAAAAAAAAAAAAAGTGTTCAAAATGATTTTAAAATAGATTTGCAAAGGAAGATTGGCATACAAGGAGCAAAGCTGTGAGCAGTAAGGAGAAAGAATAAGAAAGACATATAGTGACTGAGAAATACTCCTGTGCAAAGAAAGGCTTATGAAAAGTCTATTTATCTATAGACTGTCTATAACAATAAAGTCTTTAACAAGAATATATTTCAGTCCTGAGATTCTGCAACTTTTGCATTTTTTAGCTGAGACACTAAGCAACTTATCTTTCCTTGTGTGGCAGTCAAGTAGGTAATTTCCATTGCATAACAAGGTTAGAAGAGATACCAATTCCAGAATACATAAATAATATGGTCTGGATCCAAAACGGACATTACTTAAGCAAATGAGACAAATATGAAAAGTAACTCAGGATATGGAGAGTGATCAGCTCCTGCAAAACTGTATTTTATTTTATTTTTTTCAAGAGTTGGAAGCTAATCTTCAATTAATTACTTATTAGGAATGCTTCTCTCCAGGGGTAAGGAGGTTTATTTACAAGCACACATTGCAAAGTTTACCCAATTCCCCCACGTAATCGTGAACGGACTGGAAAATGGTTATTTTTGTACTGAATGTCAGATCTGCACAATTTTGAATAAGTACAAGCTGATCAACAGGACAGCTGTTACAGTATTTTTGGCTTTTCTCTTCCATGGCTGCTGGGTTACTCGTGTGGTTTCCATAGTCTTTTACTTAAGGCTAGGTACAAATGTTTGTCTTTTAGTAATCTAAACTAAACTTTATTTTTGCTGTCAGTGTTGTTAATATTAAAAGAAATCCTAGCTGAAATAGTTTAGCTTCCACATAAGGATTTAAACTCCTGCAGCTGCCTTCATTTCAGGGAAATGGCTCCTAGCTTCCAGCTGAAAGGGGCCCTATATTCATAATCTGTTGGTTGTCAGAAGGGGAGCCAGAACCAAGCACTCTTTCCAATTAAATAGCAAATGCAGCCTCCTGATGAAGTCAAATGAGTCCGAGCCCCAAGCCAGAGATTCTTTTGGATCCTCCCCATCTACTGAGACAGAAGACACCATTGGGAGGCAGACTGTGTGCAAATGGCAGATGGAAATACATATGAAAAGATGCAATGTTTTCAAAGGCTAGAGACCTTTCTACAAAATGGATTTTACTTGCCTCCTCTCCTTCCTCCCCTCCCAAACCCCCCTCCCCCCCTTTCAACTAGTAGAGTAGTCTGACCTTAAAACCACACATGTCCAAGCTTGTGCAGGTGGTAGGGGACCAAGGGACCATAGATTCACAAGTCACCTCCTCAGAGGTGTAGAGGAGGTAAAGCACACCACACAAATATATTTTACGCAGAGCTTCTGAGAACTGTTCTTCTTAGGAACGACAGTAAAGAGTAAATAACAAAGCAGAAGACTTTATGTCTGCCTGTTACCTAGCCTCCAGATGAAGACTACCTGAAGTATCTCCATCAGCAACTCCTCTCCTCTTGCTGTTCCAGACCAGAGGTTTCCGTAAGGGAGGGGGAGGCTCTTTTATAACCTCTTTAGATGATTTACTAATCACCTTCATCAAGTGATCTAGGCCTTCTCACCAAATGATAGATTGCTGTGCTTCTAGCTATCAGACCTTGACTGACTGTTTTGCCCTGGCCAAGGGGTATCTTTGCTTAAGGGCATTCTGATTATTTATGAAAGCCAGATGACTTACAGCATTATCTATTTTTTCAACCTTTAAATGTCTGCAAGTGCTTGCTGCAGTGTACATTTAGAAGTTTCTTGTTACATATCCATTCAGGGATGAAGCTTGCTCATTACAATCTTTTGATCTCACTTGGCAGACAAATGTGTCAAGAAACAATAATTAACCGGCACCAGTGTTTCTGCTTCTGGGAGAACTTAGGCTCCCCTTTGTGCAGGTGAAAAGAACTGCACAGACACAAAGTCCTGGCCTGTCTATCTCAGTCTGATACTTCAGAAACCTTCTGGAGTTTGAGGAAGGAGATGAAGTTCACAAGACCATCTCATGTTTCCTGTGGAGTGGACCTTCAGTTCTCTTAGGATTTTATGACTAGCCATCGTTAGAAATAACCCAGTGAAATCCAGAAAGCTGTAACAGGGATCATTCGCCATATGCCACTGTTTTGGGAATCACTTTTTGTTCTGTTCCTTCCCCAAGTTGGGTTATGTAACTTCCTTCCTCAGAAATGGTATCTTGTATTTTGGAAACTACCCATTACTTAGTTTGATATATGATACTCTACTGCTAACAATAATGGTCTACTCATCCAAAAAGCACTTTCCTTCTTGTGGTCAGTGCAATTTTTATGTTATATTCTCTTATTGCATGTCTCAGAGGAAAAAGAGGTGGGTTTTTTTGTTTGTTTGTTTGTTTGTTTGTTTGTTTTGTACTTTGGAAACAAGGGAGTGAATTAGTTTTTTATATTAAATATGCAGGAAATTGCTTTCTTTAGTACCCTAAAAGGTGTGGCAAATCTACCTACTTATTTGCTATAACACTAAATTTATGAGTATCATATGTGGATTATAGCCAGTTTCCATTCAAAATTTAATTTGATATATTTAACATAAAGACCCTTATTTCACACACCAAGTCATTATAGTGCAGCTCTTTGACTGGGCTCTCTGTAAATGCCTCACAAGTCTTTCCATTTTCAAAATAATAAGAAATTATGCTAATTGCTTTTTTATGATAACTTGTTATAAAAGAGCAGTTTACACAGATTAAGCTCTGGTAGTGCTTGATTTCAGGGCACAGCACTTTTCCTTCCCACTTTACATACTCGGTACTTGATTTCTTCATCTGCACATGCAATTACATTCTATAATTGGTTTTGAGATTCATTAGAAGGAATCTTACTCTGCAGATAAGCTATATCTGTTGGCAGGAGACTTACATTTACCATTTACTTATTTATTTATTTGTTTTGGGTAAAATAAAAATAATAGAAAATTAATAGAAGCAGCAATAATTTTGCCTTTAAATAATATTCCAGAAAATTAACAGACGTTGATACTAGAACTAATAAATAAATAAATAAATAAATAAATAAAATCTCATGCATCTTGTTTATCTCAAAGCAGAATTTAAGAGTAACGGGGTAGACGTGGTACTCCAATTGACTTGCATTCAACTCTTCTTGTAGCTAAGACTATCTTATACAGCACATTTCCCATCTTGCAGGTGGTGAGAAAGTTGACAGCTACAAGTGGAGTGAAGCTTGTCCCACATTCTCCCACCCTTCCCATGCTTCCCATGTGAGCCATGAAACACAAGTTCACTGTGCCTGATAGTGTATTCTTTCTGATGGAGGGTGGACAAAGATAGCTCTCATATTCACCTGGGGAATACACATGCCTAAGACTGCTGTCATGTGAGTTGCAGAAATAACAACACACCTTTGTTCGCAGGTGCCCAGGGTGTGATGTTTGCATGTAAAAGTTCCTTGATCCTTATCCTGTCCTTAAAGCTGCCCCATACTATGCTGCTCCTGTGGAAAAAGACAGTTTTGTTTTCATGGGTATTGTTTCTTCTGCTGTTCAGCTCACAAATCTGAACAATTTTCCATCATCACACTCTTATGAAATACAGCTGAAAGATTATCTCTGGTTCTTCTGTAAAAGGGATGCATGACAAGGGAGTTCTAAAAATAATCTTGTTACAAAAACCTATTTCTTTACAGCAAAAACATATTTAAGTGAAGGATACATTGCAGATTGAAGAAAGAGGAGGATAGTGATGGCTATTGGGATTTGAACACATGCAGACTTTACAGGATAATAGTTTGCTTAATCTGTTTAACTGGGAATGAAAATTAGAACCAGTAGAGCCTAGTTGCTCTAGAGAATTCACACACAAAAAGCAGAAAACTCAAAATCCAGGGCAAACAGGGCTAAAGAGAATAATAAAACATTTAAGTTTAAGAGAAACACAAAAAAAAATCCTTTCAATATTAATGGCCAAGAAGAGAAAAATCATAGAAGTGTCAGAAAAATCAGAGATAAATAACAGAGAATTTCATATTTCTGTTCTGCATCTGACAAAAATACTAGAAAACAAAGACAGTAATTTAATAGTAACTCAGTGGGGCACAAAACCAATGATGACTAAACTGACATGAGAGTCCACATGAGGAGGTTTGCAGCAACAGCCAGTAAGGTTTCTGAGCAACGAACAGGGAACTTCAGTAGGTCTCTGACCCTTCTGGAAAAAATCCAGAGAGCCAGAGATATATGATATTTGAGGCATCCATTTTAAAGGCTAGTTAGGCTGAATAAGAAATGTCTTTCACAATGATATCAGTCAATTCTGAATATATATATATATATTTATGTATATATATATGTCTGAAACCGGGCCAGCTAGATACATTGAAGGAAAGTAATAGTTAAAGATTTGCACCATCATAAAAAACTTATAATCAAACAAATTTGACTAATTGATTCTGAGATCAATAGTTTGTTGACAAAGGGAATATAGTGTCAATGTTGTATAGTGATGTAGATTACTTGTCTGCCTGACACCAACAAAATGGAACACACAAATGAAAAGGCATCTATTCAGAGATAACGTCTAGATGACATACATCCAGAACAAGCATCACTACTTTGAAATGAGTGTTTAAAGGTTTTGGCATGGTTAGGTCATATATAGGCACAGGTGTAAATGAACTTGAGCCACCTTGACTTTCTCAGTCAATAGTAATATTTCCAGCCACTGCTGCAGTCACCAAGGCTTGTAACCAAATCCCAGACCCAGTGCTGGCTCCAACTGAATTTTGGTTGCACCTAAATCCTTGACCAAAAGGTTAGTGCTATCTTCAGGTATAGAAACTGCAGAATATTGTATAGAAACCCTGAGAGATTTTCATCTCTGCCTGCTACCAGGCTACTGTGACTATTTGAAGAAGGGTATTAACAAACTGAGGAAGGGTGAAAGGGAGGGCAAGAAAGGCATCATGAAATAGGTTTAAAAACTTGCCTTATAATGACACTTGGAAAACTTCAACCACTTTTCTTATTATAGAAATTATTTCATCTAAGCCTAAGTACCTCATAAAGACAGAAATTTGACAGAGGGCTCTTCAATCTCCTTGAAAGGGCTTTGAGCTAAGTTGAAGTTAGACCAATTTAGACTGAAATAGAAGTAAAAATGAGTGCAATAAACCTCAGGAAAAAAAAAATAATAATAATCCAAGAGTTTTGTTGCCACTTCCACTACAAGCATTCTAAATCAAGATATTTGACATTTTCAACCAGGAATTCATTTAGAAAAATACAGCTTATAGTAAACAGGGCATATAACACTATCAGACTAGTCTTGTTGGCTTTAGAAGTCACTGAATTCATGCAAAACTTTATATTTACAGCTTTCATATAAAAGTTGTTTTAAATAAGTTATTTGGTAATTTTGTCTCCCTTTAAGTTTCTTTATGGACTTTTCTCATGTACTTTTCCTGGACTTTCTCATTTCATTCCGCTAATCCTGTTTGGACCAATTTTTCTTCTTATCCTGCTGAGGAACCTGAGGAACCTCTTTATGTTTCATCTTCTCTTTCTTTTCTTCAGTTTTAGTTTTCTTTTACCCCTTCTGAGGCTGTTCCCCTTCCATTCCCTGCTTTGCCTTGCCTCCACATTCTAAACTTTCCTCTTCTGTGTCTGTTTATTTTTCCAAGCAAATTATTCCATCTGACAGCATATGGAACAAGTCTCTCAGAAAACATAAAAATAAATTATTAACAACTTCCAAATAATAATAAAAAAATAAATGTGTTAGCCTAAGCAGAAGAGTTTTTTTAAAAAATAGGTCACAATATCAACATCTTGCAAAGCATATAGAGATGATTTACAAGCACGTTGATATGCAGTATCTCAGCTAATTGCTTTTGATTCTGACTTTGATAGCTTCACTCATAGGGATTTTTCTAAGATATAAAAGCAGATATGTTGAAACCAATTACAGGTCAGCAGAAAGCATGTGCATACCTTTTTCCATAAAGAGCAAATCATGGCTATGAGCAATCTTACAGATGTAGAAATTCTGACAGGTATACCTGAAAGGCATTATCTTCCTATGGACTCCTAATATCCTTTCTGAGATAAATTGATACATTCAATTAAATTCCTGGTGTGCAGCCTCAGATTATAACAATTATTTATTCTCCCACAGATCCAGCAGGGTTTCAAGACCTTCTGTCTCATCCCTTCAGGACCTTATAGTCCAAGCTTGGTAAAACTAACTTTGTGTCTTCATATCCAGTCACTGGAACTAATCACTGGAGCCAAATGATGCAGTTTAGTTCCCAGAGAGAAAATAAAGTTTTATTTGCTTTCTGAGTGAGAACTTTACACACAAGTCTGACATACTTTATTTAATTCACTTGACACACACACAATCTTCCAGTGAATTGTCTGAACCATCTTACATTTCCTATGTAAAAATGTTATCTGGGTTAAATGGTCAAGAATGAAGTTCTTATCACAGCCAAGTTTTTGTTGAACATGCCCACACTTTATTTTCACTTGAGTCCAGTTTTTGTTTTTATTGTTGTTTTTGTCATGCTGTTCCTATGAATATACCCATTCACCAAGGCTGATGTGTATCCAGGATTCATCATTTTTAAAATAGATATTATTGTTAGATGTTTACTCTCCATTTCAGGCATTGCTATAATATCAAAGGCAATATGTTTAATTTGATTGTCAATTTAATCCCAGAAAAATAAGTGGTAGGTATAAGGCATAGCCCGGAATCCTCAACTGAGACTTGCTCCTTTCCTTTCCTTTCCTTTCCTTTCCTTTCCTTTCCTTTCCTTTC
>NC_048895.1:53029440-53029607 GCF_011077185.1 Oxyura jamaicensis
TCCTTTCCTTTCCTTTCCTTTCCTTTCCTTTCCTTTCCTTTCCTTTCATTTCCTTTCCTTTCCTTTCCTTTCCTTTCCTTTCCTTTCCTTTCCTTTCCTTTCCTTTCCTTTCCTTTCCTCTCCTTTCCTTTCCTTTCCTTTCCTTTCCTTTCCTTTCCTTTCCTTTC
>NC_048895.1:53029617-53034061 GCF_011077185.1 Oxyura jamaicensis
TCCTTTCCTTTCCTTTCCTTTCCTTTCCTTTCCTTTCCTTTCCTTTCCTTTCCTTTCCTTTCCTTTCCTTTCCTTTCCTTTCCTTTCCTTTCCTCTCCTTTCCTTTCCTCTCTTATAACAAGCATATTTATTTATTTATTTGTATAGATAACATTAGTTTGTTTTTTCAAAAAGAGAAGAGATATAAGGCAGAAACAGCAGATTGAAAAGTAAACTGTTTAGCTGAAAATTTGAATAACAGGATTAGAGACCACTGGCAGGGCAATAAATTCAGAAATCTCTGAGCCCCTTGCACATAATGTCAGGTAGAAATGAGCTAGAAGTGAAAAAAGACAGAAGGTAATTTATTAGGTAGCAAGCAACACATCAAAACTAAATGTGTTAATGGTTTTTCTATGTGTTTGAAGTAGCTGTACCTGATGAACATTTGGAGCCAGGGGTTTCCTCCTGTCCCAGCCTCATGGAGGCAAGGCTGCTGTGGTTCCCTGTACCCAGGGAAGGTGAAGGCAGCAGTGAGGTAAATCACACCCTCCTGTTGGCTGCATGTGCGTGCTCACACTACACATCTCTACAGATGAATGGCTTGACACAGAGAAAAAGTGCTCTTTACCAGCACCTAGCTTCTTGCTCATGGCTCTCAGGTGAACAGCATAAGTGGCCTTATCCCTGATCCTGATCCTCCTCTCCCACTAGTAGGGATTGGAGACCGCTACTGCAATATTGGCCCCACAACACATGCGTCACTCCCGCTGTGGGCCTCAGACCCTCAGCCTGTCCAGCAGCAGCCCCCAGCCCCCTGTCCTGCTCTAGCTACTGGCAGCAGTACCCAGGAGCCCCAAGGCCATGGCTCACACAGCTGCTCTGCTCACACACAGACCTCTGCTCCTGCCCTGTGGTGCTCACACCTGCACATGCAGAGCAGAGAGCACGGCCATGCAGGAGGCAGTCAGAAATCAGATTTATACAGTGTAGGGGACTGACTGTGGTGATCAAGCACAGGGCTCAGTCAGACAAGTCGTTGACCTGTACACTCAGCTGGCCCCTTCTTCCCCTTTTTCCCTCTTTTATTCCACTGTTGTTCCTCCCCAGTCCACCTTGGTTCCTCTACTTCTCCAGCTTTAGTCCTTCCCAAATGACTCATTTGGATGGGTTTCACTCCAAAGACAATCCTTCCCCCATCATTTGGATGGTTTTATGGAGAAGCCAATTCTCCATATCAACCCCCCCCCCCCCCCCCCCCCCCCACACACACATACACAGGGTTTTTCTGCCTGTCACTGTTCCTCTGATCCTTGCTGGTACTTTGAGTTCACTATGGTAAGCCTTTAATAAATGAGCAGCCTGCAGTAAGAATAACTGGTATGAATAACAGAATGACAGAAAAAAAAAAAAAAAAAAAAAAAAAAAAAAAAAAATAAAAGCCAGACAAGTTATTCTTCTGAGGCCAATGAAATAAATGACCATAAAGTAAGAACCATCAGTCCTAAATAAAAATAAGTATCATGAGAGAATTGCATCAAAATGTCAGATAAAACAATAAAAGAAGCATAGGTAAAAGTTGATGATAGCCTAAATTAGAGGCAGAAAGAGGAGGCATCACACTGTGGGCTATCTCATGAATAAGGTAGGACATACACCCCCAAACTGGCCTGTGTCCACAAGGAATCTGGCTGCACCTTCACTAAAGTATACATTAGTCTCCCCTTCCTCTCCCCCTGGTGAATCTGTCCTCTGTATGTGTCTTAAGGGCATCTGTGGAGAAATATGTATCCTGGCCAGTGCAGTTGGCTTTTGAGGACAGAGATGCATGTTTGGGGGAGGGGAGGCTATCTGTATGGACATTTCACACATGCTGGATGGCCAGTTGTCATGTACTTCAGATGATCTTTTGACTACATATACCTTTGAGTTAGTAGTTCATTTTCAAATGCTGCAGAATGGGACATGTTTTTACTGAAAAGGAAATTAAACAATATCTCAGCTGACTTTTTATCCCCCGTATGTCATCTTCACTATCCACCAGTCATGCATGTGCTATTCACAAGAAGCTTTGAAAAATATTTATAACTGTTTTCCATCCAAAACCAAAGCTATCACCAGCTAGCTTCACTTTCAACAGTGTAGACTCAGATACCTCTAAAGGAGAGGAAAACACTTTGCCACCCATGTGTGCTCTGGGGAGGAAACTCATGCTCACTTCTACACCAGCACCTGAGCCAGTGCTAAACAATACTTCAATTACCTCTGCTATTAAGTTGTTAGTCCCTTACATTATTTTAGCTATAGCTAAATCTCAGCTTTAGCTAAATAATACTTACCCAATTGATTCTTGGGTAAGACAACAGACTGCTGACAATATTCTGCTTGGGATATTAACACTGGCCCAGGCCAACTTTCCAAAGGAAATTTTCATGGGATTGCTCTGTCTGGGGGATAACAAAGTTTAAAGACATTGACACAGGCCATTCTGTGCCATTTGCTTTCATGCTGAGAATAGTCCTAGGCTCATTTAATATAATGCTTTAAATATACCCATGGATACTGTGAATGGCCATAAAGCCAGTATGGGATACAGGAGCTACACCAAACTGCTATTGCTGACAATCCATCTGAGTTACCAGGAATTGTACTATTTCAGCAGGATTCCTGATGAGGTAAGGAGCTACCCTGCACAAAAAGATGCTTGCAGGAGCTAGGCCTAAGGCAGAGATTTCACTGAAGGGGAAAAAACAAGTAAACAGCAACAAAAAGTTACCTCCTTTTTGAGCATAAAGAGAGGCCAGCATAAATAAATAAATAAATAAATAAATAAATAAATAAATAAATAAATAAATAAATAAAAAGATTAAGTGTATTCTATATGAAGGAAGAAAATTTCTAACTCACATCTTTCAGCACCATCTCAAGGGACATGGAATGAAAATATTTCAACTCATGTACACAGTCTATAAACTTCCAAATAGAGCAAACAAATATAACTATGTTTCATCTTTCCCTGTAGTTTAATTCTTTGGCATTTTAAATTGCAACTACTGTGGTATCTGTGATTACCCCGCACAAAAAATTGGACTTTCAGACTGTCTAATAACATACAAATTAGATACAGAAATAATATAATTTCCACTATAGACATTAAAGATATGAACGAGGACCCAAATGTCTGTATTTTAATTAAAGATCAGAAAGAGAAAGGTGGGTTCATTTATATATATATTTGTTTTACTTTTAATGTTTCACTTTAAACATAAATAATTTAACTGTCAAAATAACAACAATAATAATGTTATTTCAGAAATATTGAAACTGAGATTTGGACTTTGTTTACCATCTCAACAGATATATTTCAATCATTTCAAAAGTTTTCCACATTTCAAAAGTGATCAACTAATTGAAATAGAATTTCTGCCCTGAAAAGACTGGGGTTTCAACCAATCTGAATTTTCCTTTGAGGTGGGGCTTGGGAAAGAAAACTGCTTTATCATATTTTTGACCATAGAAATCTTTTCAGTTTCTTTCAAGCTCGCCAACTCCATGCCACAAGACAGATAGATGCAAATAGTTCCTTCATGTGCAGCATGGGTAAAGCTGTAGGAGAATTTACTGAACATTAATTGGCCAAGTGATTCCAAGCCGGTGTTTAAGAAAGTTTAAAATGTTTACCTGGAGATGAGAGCATTGAAAAAAAAAAAAAAAAATGGCACAAGGCATTTCTACAGAATATATCTGGAAATATGCAGATGATCCTTTTACTCTTTTGTTTGTTTGTTTGTTTGTTTTCCAGGATAATTTTAATTCAAAAATGTCTTCTAAAGAGTTAAACACATCTCTCAAATTTTGAAACCTGAAAAAAATTAAATTCCATCTTGTTAAAGCCTCATGCAACAGAAATTACTTTATTCCATGATCTACTAATGATGCTGAAATCATTTCAGAGAAAGAAAACATAATGGATATAAAGGTGAATGCTTCTCATTATCAGTCATGCTGGAGATGCTTCAGTCATTAAATTGCTTCTTATGCACAAGTCCAGGGACAGAAAAGATGTCAACAAAAAAGACGTATGAGCTGCAGTGAAGCATGTGGAATTGCTGAACTGGGAACAGTCATGAATCTTGCTCTCTTTTCAGATGTTGCTATGCATTTTAACATTCATGGGAAATCTGAGCAGGAAGCAATATTGTAACTGGTAAAACAGCTTGTTAAAATAAATTTGGAAGTGCTTAAAGTCTAAGAAAGTGTGTCATGTTGTACCTAGAAACTAGCCCAAGAGGCACAGAAGTGAAAAAACTAATTTTCTAAATGGTCTTATAATGGTCAGAACTTTCCAGGCAAGACACTGCTGTTTCAGCAGCTGCTGGAAAAAATTTGAGGTTTGTGGGGGGTTTTTTCGTTTGTTTGCTTGCTTGCTTGTCTTTTTTTTTTTTTTTTTTTTTTTTTTTTTTTT
>NC_048895.1:53034161-53068741 GCF_011077185.1 Oxyura jamaicensis
TTTTTTTGTTTTTTTTTTTTTTTTTTTTTTTTTTTTTTTTTTGTGTGCGTGTGAGAGTGTGAGAGTGGAGGGTGGTGCTTCGTTTTGTTACATTGGACACCACATACCTGAAGGGCTGCTATGCTCTTGGTTGCTTCTTTCAAAAACAAATAAACAAAAAGAACCCATGTCCCAGGTAACTCCCAAGTTGCAAGATGGACAGAAAACATGCAGAAATGTTACTGCCTTAAATATCCCAAAGAGAGAAACAAAGTCTTGGGGGTGCCTAAAATCAGCAGCTTATGGTTTCAGGTAAACTGCAGGCTCTCCTATGAAAGGCCTTGAGAGCAGGAGGTTTGTGCTGGTAACTGGATAGAAGCAGTGGCCTAATTCTTGTTGGTTGGCCACCACACTGGGTGGCCTGCCCCACCTTTCAAGGTGGCTGGGGCACAGAGCAGGTTGCAGGAGGTGTCCCAGGCTGTGCTGGGAAGCACAAGGAGGTTCTCAGTGGCCACTTGTGGAGTGGTCTGCCAGGGTGGGAAGAGATCGTGTGCCCCTCCACAGAGGTGACTGCAGGGAGCATCCTCAAATGGCCCTAAATCAGACTGATATTTAAACACCTCTCAGGCATTTTCCTGAGCTATTGCAATGCAGCACTGTACTTCAGGCAGAACTCTTGCTGACTCCTGTCAGCTCAGGACCTGGCCCTTCCTATTCATATTGAACTTGCCAGCAGAGTCTGAGAGATGGATGTGACAGTTTTAGGCACAGAATTCATCTCTGCTTCATGCATGGTTTTGTTTTCTTGTCTGAAAGGAGAACTCTGAACTGTTAAGCAATTGTTTTTAGATTCTCATGATAAATTAAAGGCTCAGTGACTCCAGGGTTTCGTGACTATCATGGTGCTTCAGTTTCATTCTGACACCGTGCATCATTCTCTGAGGAAGGTGCAGCTAGCTGGAAGACTCTCAGTGGAAATTAGTATTTCATTGAATGATGGGAGCAAAGATGGAGGATATTTTGTTGATCTTCCTTTGAAAAGGAGAAAAATGAATACAACCTATACTTGTAAATGTGTGCATTTTCAAGATAAGGTTTTTCCTTAACATTTTTTCTCATTTTCAGTACGTGCCACTGTAGTGAAACTATAACTCCATGCTGGCAGATTAGAGTTATTTTATTTATACAGTAGGAAAGCATGAGCGTATGTACCACTACAGTCTCTGGTGAGGACATGGTGACACTTACAAGCCAACGGGTTCTTATTTCAACTTAGTTCCTTAGTTCCTGTGCAAGCATATGAATAATCATGTTAAGAGAAGTAGGGTTTGTAAAAAGAGATGTTTTATTAGGTCTACTAATACAACTGAAATTTTGATTAAGTTTTCAAATGTGCAAATCTTCAACACTTAATCATCAACATTTAAAACAGTAGTAACACTTGTATTTTTGCCTCAGGTAAAAGCACATTTTCAGGGAAAATTTAGAAGAACAGGAGTCCATTTCATGTGTGAGAGATATATAAAATCAGAACTCTGATCCCTTCAATACAAATACTGCCATGTTGACAGTTTTCTTTCATGAAACTATGGCTAATGTTTTTTGTCATTGTTGTTGTTGTTTGTTTGTTTGTTTCCCTCAATCTGAAATAAACACACACTGAAACCTCAGTAGGTTACAAAAGAGAGATGTTCTCCACTGGTCAGCTCTACAGCTCACCTGTATAACTAGTTAATTAAATTAAATTAAATTAAATTAAATTAAATTAAATTAATAATAATAATAATAAAAATAAACACTGCTGTTTGTCATCCTCAGATGATTCTAGGTTAAAAAAAAAAAAAAAAAAAAAAAAACTTCACGTCACAAATATTCAGTCAGTCCCCATTCCTCCAAAGAGAATGTTTTATTGTTGTAGTTTTTTGTTTGTTTATTTTTGTTTTTATATTTATAAGAAAGTATAGAAGAAAGGATGAAGGACATATGCCCTGCATAAAGGAACAATGTCAAGTAAAAATACTAGCATTTCTCCTTCAATCTCAAATACAAGCTTTTGTATTTGAGCGAAGGCCAAGTCTGCTTTTAAGAAAACTCCAAATCTTAATCAACAAGCCCACTGAAGTATCACAAAGAGAAAACCTCAGCAGGAAAATGGTGGCCTAGAGAGAAAAGCACTTCTAGTAAGTTAAAATACATAACAAAAATAAATTAAATAAGCTTTTAATGTATACATAAGACATTTTTATTAATAGACAGAATATCAATCAATAATATTAACCATGAATGTTAGCAAGTGAATCCATGAAAGTTCCTGTCTCAGTCAGAAGCCCCATTTCATTTGCTGTTATTACATACTCAATGCAGTGTCAGAATAACTTTGGCATGCTTATACTTTGGTATGGTGTTTTCCAATATAATAAGGACCATGAACCACTTTGAAAAAAAAAAATGCATATACATAATATGTTTATATATAATATAAATAATATATGCATATATAATAATATGCATATATATAATATGTTTATGTAAAACAATTCCTACCTCATTATTTATTGCTTGGAATTTGTGGAGAGTGGGAGGGAGGATAAATATACAGAATGACTGTCATTAAAGGAGTTACCTGCCTATTGATGTCATTAAAATCAATATTTATATTTATATTTTCAGAATTATAATGACAAAAATACAATATTTAAAAGAATGATTGTTTGTAGTAGTACTAGTAGTAGTAGTAGCAGTAGTAGTAGAATATTAGTAGTAGTAGTACTTCCCCGACGTTGCTGCACATTGAAGCAGCAATAGTATACTGGGTTATCTGCCACCTTAATGAAAACCGGTGGAACACATGTCCAATTCTGTTTTCCTTCTGGAAGTCATTTCTCAGAATTTATAATTAAATAGGCATATGGATAAGTTCACCTTGACCCTTCTCAGCTTTAGAATTCCAACACTTTCCCCTCAAACACCACAAAATGTCATCTGCAAACAAATAGCATGTGATTAATGTAGCTCTCATGCACTGACTGAGGAAAGTAGTAGGGTGAGAGCACTTTTATGTTAACTAATATGTAATTACATTTTTTCATATAACTTCTTCAGACGGTCTGGGTAAAAACAATTCCTGAGTATTCAAGATCAAACATATGCCATCTAATACTATCTCTCACTACTTAGTGTCACGTGGGTCCAATTTGAAATGTCATACTACTTCAGTTAAATTATACTTGGGGGACAAAATGCCCTATAAAATATTGCTTGTAGACATTCTACCCCTTGCAGTTTTTACAGGAATACTTTGTGGAGAGCTTTTACATTGAAATTATTCAATAAGTTTTCTCTGAACATCCTCTTGGAATCAGTCAGTAGTCTCTTAAAAATAATCAGGCTGACATGAGATATGGAACTTCTCCTTCCCTGTTCTTTTTCTTCAGAACATCACCTAGACAACCAGAGAGCACCTTCACAAGACACTGATATATGTGTGTGTTTGAGAGCCTTGCATTTCAAACTCCTACCTGATACTATTGTGCACTTTCTTCTCAAGTCTTTCAGCTTTTAAGATTTCCTCCAACTTCCTTTGAAGTGTATTTGAAAGGCACTATACAGTACTTATTTACACAGTAATATTATATAATGAAACTTGCATTGTATTGAACTCAGTGTCTGTTATTGGAGCAACCCACATCCTTTCATTAAGGTTGCATAATGGTGGCCATTATACTTCAAATAGACAAAACTTGCAAGTATCATGACGGGAGACAGTTGATAAATGCTAACTGATCTTCTGATAAAGTAATTTTACCAGACAGGAGAAAACCTTCAGGAAAACTGAAGACACTTTAGATCTAGTTTCCAGGAATAATACGATTCCTTGAGCACTTTATCACCTTAAGAGGTATTTGCTCAGATTGGTTTAAATGATTATTTTCAATGCCAATGATGAGAATATTCACAGATGTTTTCTACATGCTGCATAATAGATGCATTGTAAGTGATTAAGTGTCTGCCTTCTGTTTCATAAGTTGTTGGCACCAAGGAGACAAGGTCTTTGCTCCAAACTATGAAAAGAAGAGGTCAGCACTGATAGAGATTTCTTCAATGTCATCTTGCTAAGAAAAGAGCAGGTGCCGTTCTACTTTGTACTATTTACCAGACACTTTACCACTTTTCCCAAGCAGATTGTTTCTATTTAAAGTCAACATTTGAAAATGAATGTTAGCTAGGGATGCTTAATCTGTTTAGTAATCAGAATTTCTGTTGTTGTTTTTTTTTTTTGTTTGTTTGTTTTTTGGTGGTGGTGGTGTTTTTTTCCCTCTTCTAGAGAACATAAATAAATAAACACACAAAGAGTTCTCAGATCCAGAATCTAAAGAGCGCATGAAACATTATAAAATGCCCTTATAAATTGCCCCAGATTGATGGATTATTGGCACAGATTTGGCCAAAACTTGCAGAAACCGAAGGATTGAAACTGCCTTGGTGTGACATCATCAGTATTTTTTTAAGACTGCATCTTACATTCTTCTTTCCAGACAGTTAATTACACTTCTAAAGCAACCAAGACCATGTTAAACCACACTTACTCCAGTACTGAGTAAGATTTCAGAGTGTGGCTGGAATAAAACATGTGGCCAGTGAAGTCAGTGCCAATGTAGAGGACAGACTGTGGTGGTAGTTGTTCTCTCCTATGTCCATGGGAATGTGTGATCATTTTCCCAGTACAACCACCCTACCCCCAGGAATTGTAGGGTAGTTTCTTCACTTTATACAGCCCTTACTGGAGACACTTGGGATGCTTGCAGGCTTTACTTGCTTGAAGCATTGCACAGCAGCCAATTTACAGCTTCTTAGTACACGTGCACAATGACAACCAGAAGTTGATCCATCTTCTCCACTCATGGACACTTGAATGACTTTTAATTTGGTCCAAGTATATTACTTTTTGTAACACTAACAGAGGGGAAAGTAATTTATTGTTAATTGCCATATGGATCTGCTCTGATCTGCAGCAGTTTTTCATCTAGTTAATGTTCTTTCATCATTGCTGCATGAGCTTCTGTTATTAACAAATTGTCTTGGATATGAAGGTAGCATAGCAAAAGTTAATACTTAAATCATAACTTTTTTTTTTCTTTTGAGTTGTATAAAGTTCCAACTGACACTCTGCTAAAGTAAAATATTTTATGGCTCACAGATTGCTTATAAAAAAATTGAAGGTATTCAGTAATATTTGGTTGGTTAAGAAACTGGAGTGATCAAATTATAATGACCAATGAATCAATTTGCATCAAGAACAATATTTCTATAAGCAGTTTAGAGACTGAGAAGTCTGTATTGCAAAGTCACTATGGCATAGCAAGCATGCATCCTAAATCTCTCTACAGTTATTTTCCTTTTGCTTAATTATTGTTCTTGAAGTTTTTCACCAGCTATGTAGTAGCTTTCCTCAGAAATTGTATTGTATACCAACATGACATTAGTATTCTCCTTGGTAGTTTGCTTTATCTGCCAAACACAGCACAGTTAAAAAATAGGTTTGTCATTTCTGCTCTTGAGTTGATTTGTCTGCAATCTCCAGCTATGAGTTCATGGTATGCCTTTCTAGGCCACAGTACATAGCCTTCTAAGGTCCTCATATTTTGTTTTAGTGAAAATATTTACACACCCCAAGAAAGGTATTGAAATACACTGTCCTGAACAGACAGAGCTCTCTCCTGTGAAAAGCATTTTCCATGATTCTCAGAACTAAACAGCTTTTTTTTTTTTTTTTTCCCTCTAAATTTTCCAAGTGTTTTTACATCAACAGTGGTAGGGTGGTAGGGTTTAACTCAGTATTCCAGTCTCAGCGTTGCTGTATGTTGACATAAAAATCATCTCGCTGCTTACCTATTTAGACATCCTAGGATCACATTAGCATTTTTATTACAGATTGCACTGACTACTCCTATCAAGTTGTTAGTCTCTCCGAGGCCCAGATATTTTTCAGAGGCAAGATCTTCAATGTATGAATCTCTAAAAAACAGATCATGACCTGTTTTTATTAAGGGAACACCCTAGGTGGATGGGGGTGGGCAGCATGTAAGATAGGGAATATCTGAAGTGATAGAGAGGGCCTAAAATTATTAAATTAGGTGCAAGATCATATATCTTGTGATATAACTTAATGTCTTGTGATATAACTTAATGTAGGAAAGTTTATAGAAACTTTTTTTCTTAGTTCCCCTGAAATCTTTTTGCATCTCCTTTGTCCCTACACGTACAATGTATGTAACTTGAGAGTAACTACTTTCATTTACAAGTGACAATTAACATAACTGTTCTGTACCACTGTTTAATAAAGAAATATTTTTTTTCTAAATGATTTCAGTATCACTACAGGGTGATATTGCACATAAAAATATATAATTGACAAAAAAATACAGGGCCTAATGTTTGCTTGTGTCTGTAAGCTAGACAAAAGAACTGTTGTGCAGATTGGATCTGTCTATATGGCCTGAGTTGATTTTCTGTTAACTTTCTAGGTAAACATTTGTTAGAAAATCACTGACTTCCCAATTTATGACTATGAAGGAAATATTACAGAGAATTAAATGAAAGAAAGCTCTGAGAAGTTAACATAAATATGCATGTTACTTTAGTCTTTGAACAAGCCACGTATTCAAAATAAACTTTATGACCTTAAATAATAACACAAAAAGTTACATAATCAGCACAGCTAAGATTATGAATATCAAGCAATCAAATAGATTATCTGGAAATTTCTTTGGATGTGACCTACTGACAAAAATCTAGAAAATAATTCTTTTTTTTTTTTTTTTTTTTTTTTTTAATAGACTGCAGACAAGGTATTGAATTTGAGGAATAACTTATGAACTAGATTTCTTAAAATATTTTGGCTTTTCAGATCTATGAAAATAGGTGTTAACTTAGTTATATAGGTTATCCTGAGAGTCACTAAGCTCTATGTGTTCTAAGTTCTATGCACTTGTGTGTGTTAGTGTTTTAATTAGGCTTCAAATACAGAGAACATCTGTGATGTTCCTACGTTTACATAATGCCTCTTTGCCCAGCCGATCCATGAGAGATGTACATACTATGTTCTGTGTCTGTCCTGTAAGCACAGCTACCAGCAAAGTCCATGTATAAAACAGCCAATAAATCAGACCCCATACTGTCCTAGATTCTCTTCATTAATCAAAGGAATATCTCAAACACAACCTATCCACCCATAAAATTCTCTTCATTAATCAAAGGAATATCTCAAACACAACCTATCCACCCATAAAACTTATTGACAGGATATAATGGATATACTGGGCAAGTGAAAGCCATGCAGACAAGAATGCTGTATGTTGAAATTTGGACTGAGCACTGGGCATGGTACTCCCTTCTTTCCTGTAGAAACTAGCTTCCCTTTTAACAGCTGTACTGAGAACATAAATCTCCCTTCTAGCAAGCAAATCTAACTGACATGAGTGTATATTCACACAGTCCTATTGCACACTTTTGAAAGTCCTCTGTATTCTACCCCTGTAAATGAGCAGCAGAGACCAAAGCTTGCTGCTCCTTTCTGCTGAGCAGCATATGCTGCAGGGTTGCACAAATGTTTGCAGAAAGATTTCACCAGCAGAAGTGCAACATATATTTATTATATTTTGCAAAATTTAGCTTATAATTTGCAGCAGGCTCTATACCTCAGAGTCACATAAAGACAAAGAGGAAAAGCTTGACTTCATGAAACTTAAAAGTTTAATAAAACTAGGATTGACATACATTGGAAAGAACATTTCACCCATACTATTGGCTCTCTAGACATATTTTCAAGCCTTGTTATTTTTTTTAAAAAAGAAGCATCATTTTTTCAAGGAAAAAAAAAAAAAAAAAAAAAAAAAGGAGCTTGTAGTTGTTCCAGGGGCACAACTGCAGAAAAGCTTAGAGAATGCTAGTCTGAAGCTTAATGTCTTTTGTTGCAATAGGATATTTCATCACTAGTAGTATTTTCTGTGAAATTTTATTAAAATTGAGCACTTGTTGAAAGTTCATATGAAAGTAGATAAAGCAATTACAGCCACTTGTGATTCAGAGTCTCTCTGCTCCTTCTTTCTGGGCACTCATGCATAAGTGATGATGTAGAATTACTCCAAATTATTTCTTGACCCAAGTGATATAGTCAGATTATCATGTTAATTACATTCATAGAACAAACTTTACAGTCTCTACTGATTCTGAGTACTTGAAGAGAAAACATTTCAGAAAATATGAGAGTTCATTCACCTTCCCAGTAATGTAAACAGTGATTTACATGTATATGTAATTTCCGTCTACCTGCAGAGACCTCTGTACTGTGTGCTGCAGAAGGAATCCTAGAAACTGAGCTTATACATGCAAACTGCATCAGTGAGCTTTTTATACCTGGTGTCTGGTAATTCCATTTCTCCTCCAACAGCCTTAAGCATAGACTCACTATGAGAGTGTTCACACTATTTATCAAAAAGCTTTAGTAGAACACTGAGCTTTTCCTTTGCCTGTGTTCCAGACCATGTCCCTAAAGTGATTCTCATAAATCGCTGTCTGCCCTGACCAGCCTCAAGGACTTAGTCTTTATCGTTTGCCACAGTTCCTTGCCTCTTAAACAATTCCACCATAATGAATGCCTTAACACTTGGAGGAGTATTGAAATAGACACAGATATGGCTCTTTCTTATATCAGCTTGACAAACCCTTGTTCTTCTCTCTGCAGCCTCCATTTCACAGCTTTCTGAGGTAGAGGAGGATATCATCTGAATCCATTTCAGATTTACATGGGCAAAAAGGAGCCATAATGAATACAGTTCCTCTGTCTCCAATGGTAGTGAAAAACACCCCAGATTACCTGGGATATATAAAAAAAAGTTTGTTCTCTCATAGGTTTCAAAATTACATTTTAGTGACTAAACTGAATGCAGATGTGAAGAAGCCATCTCCAGAATGGTCAAGTGGTCTCCACCGCCTTTGGTGGCACTGCCTTTCCCCTGGCACCAAAATGCCTTACAACAGATTGTCACTCATTCACGGCTTGCATGTGGTGTTTGGTCACCACCTCCTCCACTTTGGTCCTCACAGCTGGCAGGGTCTGTTTTTTTTGAGAGAGCTTCTTACAGCAGCTATCATAAGGCAAGACTGAAGAGGCTATTAAAAAGTTTTAGCTAAATATAATCACAGAATCACAGAATAGCCTAGGTTGGAAGAGACCTCCAAGATCACTGAGTCCAACCTCTGACCTAATGCTAACAAATCTTCCACTAAACCATATCCCTAAGCTCTACATCTAAACGTCTTTTAAAGACCTCCAGGGATGGTGACTCAACCACTTCCCTGGGCAGCCTATTCCAGTGACTAACAACCCTTTCAGTAAAGAAGTGCTTCCTAATATCCAACCTAAACCTCCCCTGGCGCAACTTTAGCCCATTCCCCCTCGTCCTGTCACCAGGCACGTGGGAGAATAGACCAATGTATGACGTTTACACTTAGATTTTACATTTTATTTTCACATAAATCACCAATCATTTTAGCATAAAGTATAAGATCTAAGCTTAAAATTACCAAAATTACCATTTCTTTTTTCTTTTCTTTTTTTTTTTTTTTTTTTTTTAAGTGTCAGAGCGGTACATCAAAACTTCCCACAATACATATGCCAGACAAATAGTCTTTGAGCAAGTTACATTGCTGAAATAGCTTTACTGAGAACATAACAAAGTCTCCTAGTACACAGCAAAACTAGATTCGTTTGGGAAGAACAGGGGGAAATAAAACTGAAAAGTGCAGAAAAGACTGCAAAACCAACAAAGAAAATATGCCTGTAGTTATTGTCCATAAAGGAATAATAATAATAATAATAATAAAAGGAACCTAAAATTATGAGGATATATAATTTATAAAAAGTATTATTATCAGAATACCAAGAAAAAATGTTTTTTGTTTGTTTTTTGTTTTAAGAAAGAACTCAGTGGTTTTTTAGAATTCATCAGCAACCATAACAAAAATAATGCTGAAGATTCTGTCACAGGTAACAAATTATTGTGAAGTCGAAAAAGGGGTGTTTTTCTAAGTTTTCATACATTACCCTTTATTCAATAAATAAATACATAATTAAATAAAATCATCAGGGCATGTTCCCAGCTCAGAGACTCTAGATATGAACCTGTGAGGTGCTTGGCAGGCTGCTCCTTCCTGTTCTGTGCCACACAGCTAGCCAAATTTTACCTTCGTTTACTCCATTAAAATGTAACTAACTGTATTTCTGAAAATAGGGATAGTTGGACAAGTAAGTGAAATAAGGGTGTGTTTCCATAGCAACTGCAGCTACAGATCCTGCACCTTCCCTTGTGACATTTTTGCCCAGAGAGACAGCAACCCATACAGCTTTATTCCCAGTGATAATCATGATGTGCAGATGAGTCCCAGGCAGTGGAGTCCACTTATTTGTACCCTGCCAATTCATGTACACTGCTGGCAGAGCTGGAGTAAGGGAAGTCCCCTCCTCCCAGGAGGTTTCACATGGCAAGACAGCATCATGTAGGGATAGCACCATCACTCCTGTGGCTGGGGGGCTCCAGCTAGCTGAGAAAAGAAATACCATAATATCCAGATAAGAAATAGCCCTTGAGAAATAAACGTCATCTGGTTATAACTGCAGAGATAACATAAAAGATTTAAAGTTTACCTCAGAGTGCAGATGTGTATTCTTGCTCATCTCACCCTTCTTATTAAAAAATCATATTGGACACATCATAAATCCAGGCCTTCTTTCTTACAATTCTGATCTCAAACATGGGGCATTTATAGTGTAGCATATGCTGGTATGCTAATAAATAAATGTGTTTCCCGGAGAGTAAAAAGGAAAGGGTTCAGATTAGTTTTGAATATTCAAATAGAAAATAATTTGTTCTATTATACAGAGCATCAAAGAAAGAGAAAATATAGCTTTTCCCCAAGATTTACATATTTAAAGTGTGACAAAGTTTGTGAAAAGCAATAACATCTTTTCTTAGACCAGCTGTTATTGTTGGAAGAAACAGATAAGCTGTCAGTCACACAATTTATATTTCAGAACTGAACCAGAAGCAAAAACCTTCAAATATAAATGCTAGTTAAGAATAAATGCTCCATCTTTAGAATGAAGATTTTAATCAATTGGACAATCTTGGACAAAATGTGGCTGGTACTTTTGGAGTAGAATAGGGTGCTGGGAAGTCACTAGTTTGAATGGAAAATAGAGAAACAGACAATTACTATCTAATTCATCAGTAATGATTCAGCTTTTCCTTGCATTTCATGTTGTAATCTTTTGACTTCACAGTATAACAAGAGTGAGCTTTCTGGGAACTGGCTCATGGGCAAAAGGAAATAAAACATCTTTCTATTTTCTTCCTTATTTTCCAACTAGTTGTATTTTAATTCTACAGATACACACTTATAGAAAACATATTTTTTCTTCTAGCTTCTCTATGGCCAATACAGCTTTAAAAAAAAAAAAAAAAATCATATTGCTTTGCATAAAGTGTTATTATTTCTCTTCCAGATTGAAACACTCTTTTCCAAGGAATTTTGCTCAAAAGGATGGTGTTTTTAAAAGCTATGAAAAGAAATCTCACTGAGGAATATGTCCTGCAAGACATGTGAGGAATTATTACTGTTTTGTTTTGGAGACAGAACAGCAAAGCTTGCAGAGGCCAATATTGCTTGGACTTCATATCCTGAGATTACAGAATAATGAAGGAGTTTAATATTATTTTTTTACAGACAACTACCTAAACACAGGAAAAAAAAAAAAAAAAGATTTAACCAAAACAAATGAGCAAACAAACAATATTGCTTCATTTCTGTGCACATAAAAATGAATGCATCTGTTTTGTGTTTTTTTTTTTTTTCTTTTTCCTTTTTTTTTTTTCTGGAAATGACCAAATTCAGATCTATTACAGGTGCCCTGAGGCACACAGACAAATTGTCATGCAGTAAACAAGGATCTGAAATTACAGCATGACTACTACAGCTTAACGGCTCATGTGCCTGCTCTGGCATGGTGGTAGATGTGAGTTAGCACTCCTCCCGGACGCAGCTGGTTAGCAGAAGCTGCGAGCATGAGACAGGGCAGTTTCTCGTTACAGTCAGCAGTGCTGTGCATTCACACCCTGCCTTGCGTCCTGAAACCTCTTCACAGAAACTTACTGTACTCTTATGGCACATAGGGCTAAATCACCCCCTGGAAATGTGGTTTGGAACTATATTGGCTTTCCCTATTAAATAAACAACAACAACAAATCCTAAAAATGTATCCTTTGCACCTCAGTTCTGAATAGTTTTCCCAGTAATACGAAGCCAAGCAGTCTCACATATCTGTATCTCACCTGTCATCAGAGTGACAAGCTGACTTTATTTTACTGCATTCTTTTCAATGCCTTTTGGAAAAAAATGTGTGAACAGGAGAGAAAACAGCTTCTGTAGATACACTCCAGGCTCTCACACAAACTGGTGTGTCACAATTTTGCCAGCATTTCTTGGACTATTCAGGGAGAAAAAGTATGACCAACCAAGAGGCTGAGTCAGCACCTGCTGATAACCTGGAAGGGGTGCTAGCAGGTTTAACTTGCCTTGCATTGTGACAGGCTAGAGGCAGACATTTAAGTAAATGCACACCCAAAATACACGTTGGGCAGGGAGGAATGTGGTGGCAGGTTCCAAGCCCTAAGCTCAAATTAGAAATCTCATCCCCGTTTCTTTTTCATTCTCAGACTTAGTTAAGGGAAAATATGTTTGTTTTTTTTTATTTTTCAGATGAAGAAAGAAAAAAAAATAAAATAAAGCAGGCAAGTTAATAAGGCCAATGACAGCTATATAGGAAAGTGCCCCACATGTCAGAGATCACAGAGGAAAATGCTCTGTGCTGACAAAAGGCCAAAGATGCGATCAACGGTATAAGCAATGGAGAAAACACATATCAAAAAACATTTGACAGGAGACACTGTTATCAGCAAACTAACAGCAGGTCTGCCTACCAGCTCAGCACAAAAATTTCAGTAGGGTAATGAAATTTTTACAAAGCTTCAGAGAGACAGGTGAGACAGGTCACGATTACACTGTCTGTAGCGTTTCCCAACATCTCTCAAACAATGAAAACAATGAATTACAGGGACTCCTACTCTGGAAGCTCTTAAAGCAGGCTTGTAATTTACACTCTAAGACAGCTGGAAAGTATTTCTATTTGAATGCAGTGGAGCACTGAATATATTAATTCATAGTTATTTTCCATCTGTATCCTAATCCATCTCACACATGTCTAAATAACATGACTGATTCATGCATTATTTATCTGGTGCCCAGTACTGTGCCTGTTGAGGAATGCAAACTGGAATTTAAAAGGTGTCAAGATATATCTGGCAAAGTAAGAAATGATTTGGATTAATCATTAGCATCAAAGAGCCTTCCATGTTGTGCCCACAAAACAGGGCTCTCTAGGTCATAATTACCCTCTGCTAACTTGTTATTTGTGTATACATGGTGTGCAGGACGAAATACACAACAAAGAGAGTGACCAGATCTGACACTTTATTATCATGTTGCTCCACTCATCTGCCCAATTATGATTCACTTTGTGAATTGAATGATTCAGGAAAGAAACACATTAAGATATCTGTTCCCTGTTTATCTTCAACAGACTGAGGAGATCCAATGTTTCCCAATTAATGGTCCCCTTCATGGGGGAGTCTTTGAATTAGGATAGACCTTATTTTTCTTCAACTCCTGCATTTTCAAAATGTAATGATCACGAGCAGAGTAGTGGTGGAAGGAGTACTTCCTTTTATCAGTCCAGAAAAGTTTGAATTTGTTCATTCTCCAAAAATGACCCGGATGCAGAATAATGTCCCTCATTCAAAATATTCATGGGTACAAAATGTAGAAACAGGTTACAGTTCTACCATATCAATCCTGTCTTATTAATTTGGAAGATGATTTGCAAAGATTTTTACTGACAAAGCCCACTGTGCTTTAAGTAAAACAAATAATTTTGAACAACTGATAAGCTATTAACTTTTTCCTTTTCCATTTCTATGTTGCTCATTTTAACTAACCTCATCTTGAACATTGGCCAATTTTTCAGCAGTAGTTACAAATAGATATTCTGAGTGTCTTTTCCCCCATTTTCCATCTTTTCTTTTTGCTTTCTCTTGTAGTAAACACAGGATCATGTGTTAATGACAGAAGTATCTGCTCACTGAGTTCATAAAAAACATATTATACCACTTCAGATTTTCTAAATCAATGCTTCTGTCTCTTCTATTCCTTAGTACATATACAAATGCTGTCAGGTTTGGAATACCCCCTCTGCCAAAACTCCTAAAGTGTAGAAAATAGAATATCACTGGAAATTTCAATAATTGTCTCTGTAAAAATCTCTCAGCAGCTTTGATGATATGGGAGAGTTCATTACCATATCAGCCATGATTGCTGGGGTCAACACAGTCGCTACTGATACGGACACTACCTGTAGAGCCAGTGACATCCTAAGAAATTTTACTCCCAGATTCCAATCCCATTTTATAAACACTTACATAAATCCCAGAGAACTGCCCAAATTCCCCAAGTTAAAATATCCTAGAGGACAGAGAGCACAGAAAATAGTCTTGATTTCTCACTGCAATATTTCTTCTTTCTCCTGACTTTTTTGGCTGACTCTTTGGTTCAAAGGCAGTCCACATCCTTTAGTTAGGAAAAATTGCACTCGTGGTTCAAGAGTCAAAGAAAGTACTGGATGTTCCTGAACATTTGATGTAGGAGCATCCTTGCCGAAGGTCAACAGCTCTGGACATGGGACGTCAGGAAGGAGAGGGAAACTTTTGGATGAACTTTTATGTTATACTGAATAGAAGGAAACAACACACACTTGCAAAGATCAGACCTCAGTGAGATCCTTCTTTTTACAGGAAAAAGATATACTGAGGAAGAAATCACAGCTCCAGAGAATCTTCTAGATACAAATCTAGGAACAGAATTTTTCTTTTTTTCTTTTTTTCTTTTTTTTTTTTTCACTTCTGTAGTCTGGTAAATACTGTTGAAAGGAATTCATACTTTAGTAAGGTCATGAGACACATTATGCAAAAAAAGATGGGGATGTGTAAAGGAATGATGTTACAACAGCCTCATAAGTCCTGCTTAGGCTATATCTACACCATAGGACCGAGCAGCATGCCACGGCTCTGTCAGGGCTAAACCCAAATATACATCATTCTCCCTGTGCACTGTTTTCAATGGCAAAGGGGCCATTCAAAGACAAAGGCCAGATGATGACTTGAGCCACTCAGACAGATTCTGTGTCTGGACAGTCAGGACCAGGACTTAAGGTTGCTCCACGTTTATACTCCTGCCCCTGGAGGAAGAACATCCGGGAGACATCCAGAAGACATCCTGATGAAGACATCCGGAAGACATCCTTATGAAGAGCTCGGTGGGGTTAAGCTCTTCTCATTCTATTGGAATGCCTCTGTTACTAACAAATGAGATCAGTAGCATAGGTCCAGCATCAGAAGGGCTCGATCCAGCTGCTACAAGCAGCAAGCATGGGGAAAAAAAGCCAGGTAGAAAAACAAACAAACAAACAAACAAACAAAAACGTGAAACTGAATATTTGTCTGTTTTTGTTTGTCCTCTGTATTGACATTTTGGTGATATTTACATGAATCACAAGAGACATTAGGGCATAAAAGCCAACAGAAGGAAGGAGCTGGGGAAGACCACAGTAAGCAGTGTAAAGCAGGCTAACTTGCCAGACATCTCAGAAAGCCTCAGATGTCTTTACCTCATTGAGCTCTGGCACTGACTACGGTAGAGTTGGTTTTAGATAAGCATTCATAACAGGGAAAAGGTTTGCAGAGCTTGACCTCCCTTTACGGTGCAACTCCTCATATGCCTTAGTTCCGCAATATTGCACAGACTTTCATGCTGGAATAAAAGACAAGTATGAAATGAGATACCAATTAAGAAACGACAGTAAGAAATGAGGTGCAAGCCACGGGTGCTACTAGTAAATCAAGCTTATTTCCATTGTCGCTACCTCTATCTGATGAGGGTGAGATAAATTCACCTCCAGAAGATCACCTTTATTTCCTTGAGCAGGAAAACGTCACGAAATATAACAAACAAATAAATCTTCTTTCTAGTGTTATAGCTTCCCAACCCTTTTCTTATTTTCTAAAAACATTTTATTTGTTGCTGCTTGGCTAAGTGTTACAAGTATTGTAATTTTATATTTACTCAAAGTCATAATCCATAACAGCTGACTATAGCTCCAATTAATGCCCCAAATCTCTTCTGTACAAGTTCCTTCTGCAGTTCATTCTGCAGTACCTGAGCACTCAGCACCATCTCTGGCCAGCTGCACAAAGTACAAGCTTAAATTCAGATAAACAAAAATCCCCAGTATGCTATTCACAGGACTCAGGAGAGTTTAAGTTGTCATGAAGATTTATAGGCAAAAGGACCCCTGCTCTTCTAGAACATGAGATGCCCCCAGAAGTGAAAAATATGTGAAATCTAGTATAGCTGGATAAAATACCTCTCTATAAAGTTCTGCATTATGCAGAAGACTTTTCAATTTGTGGCTTTGTTTCTCTTTTATTAAAGACTATCATTAAAATTCATTTCTGTGTTACATGTAGCTTCCATCTGTGGGATGGCAATGCATTCTGCCTTTAGATTAATCTCATTATTTAATAGATGCAGAATGATGGACTAGGCATGGAGAAACTGTGAGGAAGAAATTGCTACTAGGATTTGAACCCATATTTCCTGCTTGGTTCCTTACCATAATGAGCCAAACCAAAACCACAGATACAAAGACACATTATTACAGAGGAAAGTATTGGATTTGAGTTTATGAAACCTAATAAATAAAAATGCCACCCCTAACTTTTTAACTTATATTCAAGCCTGCATCTTTCCTTCATAAACTAAAATATACATGGAATTGGAGGATAAAGAGTAATATGTAGAATCCAGTTTGCATGTCACTTTTGCTTTGAAATCCCCTAAACTACAGAAGCTGTGACGGGCATACACCCTTCCCACAAACACATAAAGATAAATATATATGTGCATACACATATGAAAAATAAATAAATAAAAATCCAGCATGGGTTAGGTTGAGCCTTGGTCTCCACAAGTAGCTTCATTCATATATGCATTTCTTTTCCATGGTCTCAAGTGCATTCTTAGCAAAGTCCAAGAGGAGAACAAAATCTTCAGCTGTAGTTGCATGCACACAGGACAAGGACAGCAACCTTGCATCTATCTGTTTGTCTCTGTTACATGTGAGAGTATATTTCAGTTGCACATTAAATTCTGATCCCTGACCCAAAACGACTCAGAAATTCACATGGAAGCAAACTTAGCACAAGTCTTCCTTTCTGTCCTCATTCTGTGACCTCATGTTTTGAAGCTTTTGAAGTTTTTCTTCCCATTATGAACTGATAGTCATTTTAGTGGTTTAAATGGTTTACCAAAAAGACAATTCACTCATAAGAGAAATTTCAGACTTCAAATCTGTTAAGATCTAAAAGGCCATTTAAAATAAAATTATTATAACAACCTAAATCATAAAGAACACCACATCAGAAAATGTATTTCTCACTTATTTACATTTAAATATATCATTATCATACTAAGCAGCTAGGCATGAAATACCAATGAACCAATCCACTGAATTTTCTCAGATGTCCCAAAGATGTGAAAAAATAAATCTGAATTTTCTTCCTATTATTGCATTAGTCCCTGTCAAACATGGGAAAAGCTTTACTCAGAATTGCAAGCAGAGAAAATGTCACATATTCACCAAGTCTTTTTATTCTAATTCACTTCCTGTGTTTTCCAATTCCTTTCATGTTCTCTTCCTCTTAAGGTAAAATGCAATTGACTTTGAATAGAATGACTTGACTGTAGAAAGCAAATTTAAATGTGCATTCTTGAATACTTGAGGTAAGTGGATTTAAAACTCAGCATTCAGAACTTGCTTGGAAGCCTACTTATAATCAGTCAGCTTTCATGTCATCCTGGGACTGCAGTGGTCAGTTGTCCTTTATGAGCCATCCCCAGATGATTACAGTTCTCTCTTGTTGAAGGCTGAGCAAGTGTTATTCGAACGTGGGTTCATTCCTTCTTGTTTTATCACCTCAGCTCACTGTATGCCATCGATCCCCCTCCTTCCATTTCTAAGCCCTCTTGGGGGGGGGTCTGTGATCCTTCACTCATCCTCCTATCAGTTCATCTTCATTGGCGTGGTCCCACTCTTTCATTTTCCACATTGCCAAGCACAAGGTCTCTATCCCTCTTTATTCTTTATTCCTCTTTACCACTGTCCCCTTTTCTCATGCCAGGACTCCTGTGCAACCTTTCATTCACATGCCCCATATTTATGTATCTTCTTGCTAAGCAAAAGTTTTCCCTGTCTTTCCCTGTACTTGAACATTCTTGCTCCCTCTTTCTTCCCTCTCATAACTCTCCTGAGGTTGCTCCTGGACCTTGTGCACTTTCCCTGGGAGGAGGTGGGGAGGAGAGAGACTGGGGGAAACAACTCTTAGACAACATTTAGCCATGCTTAGCTGAGGTAGTAACACCAGAGAAATTTGAGGGGTCTGGTGGGGAAACTGCTGGTAGAGTGTGTGGCACATCTTCCTTCAAATGGGCTTTTGTACGTCTTTTCTGTATTAAAGATTTTACAGTCTTAAGCCCCTGTAGGGCTGGGGATGGTAGGGTACATCATAACAGAGCTCTGGTTCAGTAATTACTCTGTAGGAAATGTGACACCTAAATCATCAGCAAGACTTACAACCGTTATGTCACTCCCTCAGGGTATTTCCTAATTACAAGTAAGATCTCAAGAAAACTGCATGGTACACGGTGTCTCTCTCAGCTCCTCAGCACAACTTAGATACAGAAATGCCATGCATTGCTTAAAAGACCTGTCAGTAAATTCTTATTATTGGGATACAGTGACAGCTATTTAGCTGGTGCTTATTGCTGTAAGTTCAGACTTCACTAAAAGATCATTTGGCCCATATTCCCCTACAGCTGTGTTCTTCTAATTGCCTTTGGATGTTTTATAACAGTGAACATTCCTCTTAGAAATCAGTCATTCAACATGGAAACGATTACTGATGGTGGGACAAACTCTACCATTGATAAACATCCAGACTAAATCTGACTTTGTATTTCAGCTGTGTACAAGCGCTTACAGATGAGATTGGTCCTTGGCTGTTGTATAAAGAAACAATTCATACAGAAATTTTGCCTCTTATGACAATAGCAGAAAGGCAGAATTCATTTCTGGCATTTCCTGTTTTATCTTTTCTTCCCAGTTGTTTGATGCATATCAGAATAAACACCATAAAAATAGAACCTAAATACACTAATCCTGAAGACCATGTAACTCTTACTAATGCCTCTTCTATCACACAGGATATATCCTCCAGTGGCATTTCACAGAGATGACCATGTGCCAGGAGTTAAATCTTAGAGAGACCGTTCAGCTTTGCAATCAGTATAAATTGTCAAAGCTCCTCCAGATTTAATAATTTTGCATCTCAGTGAAGATGGAGTGAAGATGGCCTGCAGCTTCAGAGAAGACAATTTGTAGTTGTAGTTTATAAAATCTTTGTATAAAATCTTAAATCATAGAACAATAGCAAGACACTAACTACAAGGCAGCAAAAGTAAGATCTAAAAGGGTAGCGTGACAAAGCATAGACAAATGTGTACAACAGAGATAAATGTTTCCGAGCTAAAAAGCAAGTGCTACTCCCTTGACATTTCTTTTCTGTCAAAATATAATTAAAGAATAGCAAAATGTGTTTCAGTAATGCATATAATTATGTCTCCAGCTGCAGACATATTTGCTTGAAGTGATAAAAATCAAGGCATTCCCAGGTGCTAATATTGACTAATCAATCTGCTACTAACAGGTAACACAACTTCATCAGAAAGAAAAGAAAGGGGCATTTCTCAAATCAGTCAGTGTATCTGTCACTGTATCAGTCAAGAGAAATCAGGATCACAGAAGCATTAAATGTGTACCACAGGCCCTGAATTAATGTGAATTATTGGAATTAAAAAAAAAAAAAAAAAAAAAAAAAAAAAAAAACACTGTAAAAGTCAATACACCTCCAGAGATAATGTTCTAGATAATGTCCTCCTGATGATAATATTGTTGATCACATTTCTTGAAAAGCCTGCATCATACTGTTGCATATTATTTAACAGAGGGATAAAGTATGAGATTCGATATGCAAAACTGTCTTGATTCTGTTTTGGGGAGACAGCAACAATATTTGCAGCTGTTCATTGCCTGTATGCTCCTTTCCAAAACACACAACTCTTCAAACCTGTGACAACTCCCAAAGATTCAGTGGAGGCAATAAGCATTTTTACCTGAGCTACCTGATAATATATTGATACCCCCTACCAACCTTGGTGGAAGAGTTTTTTACCTTTCCTTTCTTTGCCCCTTATTCAAAGTGGAATGCATCTAAGAAGGGGGAATAGCAAAAATAATTTTGAATGCACAAATGAGCAAGTGAAAATCACAGAAGACCCTAACTAACTATTTGCAGTGCATGTTATTTTGCCTTGCAAGCACTGAGGAAGCAAAGCAAGTGCTTTGCCTTGCAAGCACTGAGGAAATGTAAGAGGCTCCCCTATGGCCTTTCAGGACAATACTCTGCTTTCTTCATGTCTCTGCCCTCCACTCTCAAACCTGAAGCTGATCATAGCTAGTAGATTCAGAAAAACTGTGTAAAAGTATGCACCAACTGGGAAGAGCCTGGGAAGTCTAGTTTCTGCTCTTGGGATTACTTCTGATCTATTGTTTACTATAGGGAACCCAGCAGGATATACTGCATCACTGCAGGATGAATCTGCATCACTCATGTTGATCCTGCTCTGGAAATGCAGCACCACAGCAGGGAAAGCACTGAACACACTGAAGATCAGAAAAGAAAATACCAAGTTAGATAAAGTGCTATTGTCAATAGGGTGAAAACAGAGGTAGACTTCAGGATCCCACATTGTGATCAAGTTCCTGCTTTAAATATCATAGCTCTTTTCTACACGCATATTCTCTTTCCCTATAGAAATCTTCCATCTGAACAGCACAAAGGGAAATCTCCAGTTACAGAATCACAGAATAGTCTAGGTTGGAAGAGACCTCCAAGATCACCAAGTCCAAGCTCTGACCTAATGCCAACAAGTCCTCCACTAGACCATATCCCTAAGCTCTACATCTAAGCTCTACATCAGTTATTTCAGCGTTGTTCTTATGGTACTCTTCCTCTCCATTAGACATTTCTAACTATTCCTTCAATAACTCCACAACACTAGTTACTTTATTTATTATAAATCTGATGGAAGGGTAGTAAGAGAACAGCAACCTGGCTTGCTGATCAGACAAGCAGTCTAAGGCAAAAGTTATGCTAAAATAAAAAAATATTCAGAAAAACTGAAATATTTTTGTTATAAAAAAGGTGGATAAATAAGCAGAGTTTATTAACTCTGTAACCATCACTGATTACTCTTGGGATGTATGATTAGTTGCATTTTTAATTCATGTACTGATAAAGGGTCACATTATGAAAAGTGTTTTCTATTAGCAATGGAAATACTATGATTATTTTTTCTTTTTTTTTTTTTTCACAATAAAAGTAAGGCTTAGGGAGTCCATTAAATGGATCTAATTCAGCAAAACTCTTAAACAAATGTTTACACTGTAGTGATGCTATGTACAAAACAACAGCATGCATTTCCTGTACTTCCAAAATGGTTTTGAAATACCTACCTTAACGGAAATATATCCAAACACTATACGCACACACACACACAAGAAAAGTTGTTGTTTTTCTTTTTCCTTTCCTGCTGATGAGCAATCATATTGGTAAACAAACTGATCATCCTTTTGTTGTGCACTTCTGTATTTCTGTGGAAAAAGTCACATTTAAATGGCTGGGGCGCTACAATGCTACTTGAGCTTAATAGTAATACTAATACTAACAACTGTCTAATCCTTGCTCTCAAAAATATCCCCTTTCACATGCAGTGACAGCTGTACACTATCTTCACCCAAGAGCAGCTTCTTGTACCAACATATACCAGGGAAGTGAAGGAAAGGCATTTTCTACCAACCCTAACCCAAGGCCACACAAAGACAGAAAGCTTTTCAATGCTGCTCAGCATATACACACACTCCGTGAACATCACGTGGAGTTCAGACCATACAGCAACTGATCCCACCTTGAATCCCACCAAGCTATATATCAGCAACCTATGCTATAGCATCCATGTTCTGAGAAGAGAGGAGATGGACAGAAAATGATGCACTGACCTTCTAGATGTTTACACCTAATCCAAAAACATCTTACTAGGAATCAGGTCTAGAGGCAGAATTAAATAAACACAGAAAACAAAACAAAACCAGAAGTTCAATACCTTTGGGTTTCTTTGTTGCCTTATAATTGATTTTCTGGCCAGACAGACAAAGCTGATAATACTTCAGTTGTGTGAACTTTTCTTAGCAGGTAGTGCCTCAACACAAATGCACAAGCAAATAAGAAAAGAAAAGTTGACTGGTGATTTTTATGTTAAACCTTTATGCAATTTTGAAAAAGAATACAAGGTTAAAAATTAGAAATCGGGGATAGCTTGTTTTCCCATGAGTCAAAGACATCAGCTCTTGTCTTTCCATGTCATCTTGCTATCAATAAGCTGTTGCTAGGCTGTGATGTTTCCATGGAAATGAGTGAACTCTTCAGCTTCTCTAACAGCATCGTTATCCTCCCCCGCCCCCCCAATCCAGCCCCGCCCCTTCTCTATCTCATTCTTTCCTGAGACTGTTTATTTTATCTTAGCTCTGGAACAAATATGGAATTGAAAATAGAACAAGATGGGCAAACCCTGTACCAGGCTCAGACCTAGGACGGCCTAAGGACTGCCTTGTGACTGCAGATAACGTCACTGAGTAGAGGCTGTGGCCTCAGCCATAGTTTGAGGCTGATTTCTTCTATTTCAGATTTCTGACATGGAGTAAAGCACTCCATCACGCTCGGAAAGCGGCCTGAAATCTGAAAGGAAGCAGCGCGTGGAGAGGAAGGTGAATGTTAAGTGCCAGCACTCTCTCTTCCGCCGGCTTTGGAGGATTTCAGAAGGCAGAGGCTCTTGCGCAGGTGCTCCACCGAGGCGGAGGCTGGGCTGTGATTGCCACCTGTTGGGTCTGAAATTGCAACTGCAGGGCGCGGAGCCGGGGTGGCCCAGCCGCGGCCGGGCTGCCTCTTACCCGGCTGCCTGCTGCCTGCACTGCTGCAGCTGGCATCCTGCAGCCTCCCCGTGGGCAGCTGCCAATGCCCGAGGCAACTCAAGAGCTCCTGGTTCGCAGAGAACAACAATAATAATCGTTATTATAATATTAAATATCAAGAATAAAAGTTATTATTGTCATTATAATTTATCTGTCCTATCTCCCTACATTTCAGACTCACATCAGGAGAAGGCACAGCCACAGGGCAGCTAGTGACCCAGGCTGGCTGAACAAACTTCCCTTTCAAAGACCATTCAACTTTATTTGCTTACTATCCAAAAGTTGCAGAGTATGTGCTTTCCTGTGCGACGTTTCACTCTGTTCCAGCGTACAACACCCACAGCATCCCTCCCCACGCAACTTCCTTCCTCACTCCGCAGCCACGTGCATCCTCTCTGTGGGGAGGGACAGTGTTCAGAGCAACTCATGCTTCAACTTGGTTGGCAGGTGCCTATTTTGGCTTGACAAGCTATTCAAATAAACAAACATTAAATCAGTAGTAGGTGAAGAAAAGACAAGAAGCTCCTTTACTTCCTCTCTTCTCCTCTCTGTGTATAAAGGAGGAAAGAAATCTCAGAAGGGAGTTCATTTACTGCAGATCTCCTTCCTTATGCAATGGAGATAATGGAGGCTGTATCTATCATTTCTATTTCTCCTCTTGCTCTGCTGTCCACAAACAAAGCAAAAGGAGTTAAGAAGATATATGACAAAAGAGGAAACTGAAGTGAGACTTCTTGGCTTGCAATTGAGTGTCTGAAGCATTCTGGGAGCAGTTGGCAGCACCACAAGCTGGGTCTAAACCCTGACCTTTATTGTTAAGAAACTTTTGGCTGAGTTGCCTTGATGCTCCTATCAAGACACTTGCAGCCCATCCAATTGTTCAGTCATTATCTTCATCTTGTCAGACTAGTCATCCTGGATTTAATTTTGGATATTTTTTAGCTGGTGGGCAAATCCTGAAGGAAGAGGAGGGTAAAAAGTGTCAGAAAAATCATACACAAAAAGGTAGGAATTAGCTAGAAATTTTGATTTGGCATACAAGAGGTTCTAGATAAGGCAGTCATCTAAATCCTGATCTCCACTTGCTTCTCTGCCTGCATTCATCAGATGACTTTCTAAGAACCAATGAGTGACACAATGGTCCTTGTGGTGGTAAAAGTCAAGGATAATGTAGATGATCAGCCATGCTAGGAATGAGATCAATAAACTTATACAGCACTTATATTCTATTTTAGGATGGATCAATTCAATCAAAATTGAGTGTTAAATTATTCTGTTTTTCTTAATGGCAGGGAAATACATTTTCAAAGCTTTCTACAGAGCTATGAGCTATGAGCTTTTTACATCTCATAGCTTCTTTCTCAAAATGCTTGCATTGCAACTTGTGCTAGATTGTAAAATACACTGGATTTTTTTGTGGGTTTTGCATGTGTGTGTGTGTTTTTCTTAAGAATAGTGCATAAATATTTCTGGCACTGAGCATTTTGCGTGTTATGTTTGCCAAGTGGTTTTGACAGCTTTCCTTGATAATGAGACTGTTTTTTCTTTAAATTACTCCATTTTCTAGACTGCCACGTTAGGCACAGAGAGTTTCCTACAACAAAAGTGTATTTATTTGGAACTACATTGCTAAAATATTAATGGTCTGTTACTGACTTTCATCATTTAGCTGCTCCCCTGCTTTCTGCAGTCACTTCTGCTCAGCTGAGACACCCCCACTCAGAGGCTCGTTACAAGTACATAGTCTGAGCTCTCATCAGCATCCTCAGTACCAATAACCATTACCTTTCCTCACTTTGATAAATCTGCTTTTACACTGAAGATGTTTTCCAACGCCACATTGGAAGTTAAAGCGGTTTTTAGTCGTTCCTCTCCAGAGGCCAATAAATTAAAAGTAGATCAGACTCTCAGCCATATAACTATTTAAAGTGTTTATAACCCTAAAAATACTTTTGCCCAAGTTGCAGTTAGCACAGGTGCTTTTACTGGTGACAGTAATGCTGATCTTATGAGGCCACTTGGCAACATTAATTTATTTCTCATAGGTATTGTCTTGACAGTTGGCATAAGACTGTCTTTTACAATAAACGTCACCTGAAGATGCTGATTTGTGCCAGCTGCGGATCTAACACTGCATAGTTGATAGGTCACAATGAAGCAAATGGTGGTGGAATAAGTTATATGACTGTAAGGTAGAATATAGTCATGATCAGGTTGCTAAAGAGCTGGGTGGGTGGCGTGGGGGGATAATGTTACTGACAGAAACAACTCATAAGGGTGCAAAATAAAAGCAGAACACTTTCAGAATTTCCTTTAGCAGTGCAAAATGCATTAAATTGTCAAAGGCATTCAGATCCTTTTGACTACTTAGCAAAATTTGCCATTTGTCCACTTTTAGACAATTTGATATGAATAAAAAGTGGGTCAGCTTAAGATGTGACATAATTTATGCTCACAGATGACCATTTGTAATGCATAAAAAAGTAAATTATATGGTAGAATTTAGTCTAAATTCCACACAGGACAGTGGGAATCCTGCAATGGACTTTGGTGGGCTTTGGAATTCCCTTTACAATGGAATAAGAAGTATTGAAAGTAGGAAGAAGCACTAACTAAGGATAAAACTTTTTGAAAGGAATAAAGGAAAGGCTTGCATTAAGTTACTAAGCAGGAGCTATGCATGAAACTCAAAAGCAGAGGGTACCAGATATCACCCCACTGCAGACCAACAACATGAAAGACCCGCTAGGTCCTTCACACACCAGCACGGGAACACTACTGGAAAAATAGCTGGGAACATCCAAGGTTGTCCTCCCAAGCCAGAGATAAGTGAATAGCCTGTGCTGCTCCCACAGCTGCAGTGTTCCTGTACACTATCAAGCTAGTTTAAAGCAAACCTGACAAGTGCTTTCAGCTGCCACTCTGCCACAGGTGCAGAGCACACTTTGGCTTTCCATTACAACTTGTGGTTCTCATCCTTTATGCCTGGAACATGGCACTAAAACCTCTCTTTGTGATCTGGCAGAATGCATCCACAAAACTGATGGTACAAACTCAATCCTTTCCTTGCATCTCCCCCAGATCCCTGTCAATATGTCTTGCCTTCATATTCTCTTAAAGCAACATCACCAGGGAGAAAGTGGATAAAATAGTATGGGATTTAAAAAATAGTGTCACGTAAATGAATCTAGATCGATAAATATTAAAATATATAAACACAATCTTGTAGGCTTTGCACAATGTCACTATGAGGAAAGTCAAGATTTCTACCAAAAGAGGTAATTTCACTGTTGAATGAGTACAGGGAAGCCTTTCAACATTACAGCCTTTCAACAAGGGAAGAATTTGAAAAGGTTCTGAAAGGGAATATTAATGTTCCTAGCTCAGTTAAATACATGCTTTTATGCCTTCTAATGTTCAATTCACCTACCTAGTTATAAACTCCCTTAATTTATTATTTATGGTGTGGGACTAATTAATCTCAACAGCTTTAAAGTATATTTAAACATATTTCACCTTAAACTGTTGAGATATGTTTTTTCAACCTGAACACTACTTCAGTGAAGCTTTTGTCTGTGGATAAATCAAAAAAACTTGAACCTATTCACAGTATTCTTATTTGATGATGGAATAATGGCATTGACATGAACTAAGACAGGCCCAAGTAAAAAATATTAATAATAAATAATTGAAGAATACAAAATAAATCTATACAAAATATCTTTCTATCTTACATTATTTCCAGTATTTGTCCACCTTTCTTGAATATTTTACTTTCTTCAATCAAGTCAGTTTGTGCAAGATGAAATTAATATTGTTTTACTACCAAGCAACCTGATGTGCATTTATTTGTTTTCTATATGTTTATAATTTATCTGCTCCATTTTTCCATCCAGGGCTGTCATTGAAGAAAAATTGTCCTTTTATCTACATCCATGGGCTCTTCTTTCTTGAACGTAGTATTCCAGAGCAATTCCAGAGTGTCTTTTAAAAAGACTGAACATTTCCCATTTGTACTGATAATATTTAATCTGAGAATTCACAGAACAGCAGTTGGGTTCCATTAATGCAGGACATTTTCAATTATAGTCATCCCATGACTAGATGGTATAGCTGGGTCTTCCTCCGTATTTTTCAAGTTTTTAATTCCAAGTTTATCTTAGAATTCTTATTATTCCCTAAATTCATGACACTGTATTTTATGTTATTAAATTGCATCTTAGTTCTAGTACTAGAGCCTTCAGGGTCATCCAAAAATACCTTACATGATATTCTGTTTTGTTTTTTGTTTGTTTTATTAGGGTTTTATTTGTTTGGGTTTGGGTTTGGGTTTGCGTTTGCGCTGGGCCCAGCTTTGTACCTTCAATAAGTTTCAGTAGCCTTCCACTTCTTAGGGACCATTTGCCATTACCCAAAATGTAGCTTTGTAAGATAAATCAATGGGAATGATTCAGTTTGTCTACTCTGAAACCAGAGAAGGTTGAAATTAATCTTACTCTATATTTCCTCTTCCCTTTTAATTATAGTTGCCAGTACAGAAAGGTTGATTACAGAAAATTTCACCACTTCTATTCTGTAGAGCTATTTAAAATATAATACTCTTCATTTGGAAAAACAAGGCTCATTTGATGACTGGATTAGAAATGCCAAAGTCTACCCTCTGCTCTACTGTTGACCTTCTATATAACCTCAGGCAAGTCATGCCATCATAGGATAGTTCAGGAAAGGAGAGAGAAATGTTTGACGGAAGTGAATTTTGCATATTTAATTCTATCTCTAGGCTGAGGTTGAACCATGTTCCCAAGTTTCCTTTCAGCCTTACATTTCCATGGAGTAAATCTACTCCCCTGTGTATTTATTTCCACTTTACCCAGGTCTTTATCAGACTCAGCAAATCTTGCTTACCTGTTATTAGTACAGTGTCTTAAGTGCAGACTTTTGTGACGCTTTTAGGCCACACAGTTCACATTTCATCATCTCCAATACATTTCACATACTTTCTGCAGAAAACATACAATTGGCATACAGAAAGGTTAAGAAATAGCTTTTGTGTGTGTTTGTTTGTTTATTTGTTTTTAATGTTTGTTTTTAATGTTTGTTTGTTTTTATACATTACTGTATATAATCCTTCATTATTTGAAAGTGTCTGAAGTTCTGATGAACTTTAATCAGTTACAAGTATCAGCTTATCTATGGTGGCTTGGGTAGTAATTATGTTTCTCACAGAAGTTCAATAAAAAACCTTATTGTATGATGTAAGTTCTCACTTTGAAAGAGATCTTATCTAGATAGTATTGGCAAGACCGGTCTTTTGTATTCTGTGTTCTTTTATTATTGTGAAAGGCAGCTCTTGCATTTTTATCTGATTGGGTATTGTTTGTAAATTACTTAGTGAATGCAACCTCTGAGAAAATAATATTAAAGAGGAATTAGGAGCCAAGATAGAATATTAGCAAGGATGTGGCTTGGTAGTTTAGTGGCTTGAGCACTCAGATTAAAGTTAGGAGTTCTGGGCTCCCATCCTGTCCTGGTTCCAGTTTGCAGAACATTTATGTATTTTAGTCACTGATTGCTTGACTTAAAATACCCAAGTGACTACTGAAACAGGAGCCCCAAGCTTTTTATCTCCCAGATGACCGTCCTACATATGTTGCTAAAGATCAGACCTTTTCTTTTACTTTCTTTCACTACTACCCTTGACTGTTTTATGAGTTATGTCACAACAGCAACAGAAGAGCCTGACAGTATTTTCCTAAGACAAAAGCAGAATCCTTGGAGGAGGAAAATGTGGATGCCTGTTTTCAGGGAGAAGTGGCAAGTAATGGCAGTTGATGCAGAACTCCACATACGTGTTGTAACCATGGAGCTCTTGCTTAGCAAGGGGACGCCTGTTTATAGAGTGCAGTGGTCACTGCAACATCACCTGCAACCCAGGCAGCATACTCTGAAATTGCCTACAAGATCAGACTACTCAGACTAGAGAGAACGCTTTTAATAGCATCTCTTATGGTCTTTCTTTACTTTGTAGTAAAATAAAAATGTTATGTTATCTGTGAATGCACTTCAGCAGAGAGAAAACTGCTAAAAGTGTAGGGGTAGCAACTGGATGACAGTTGTTTCATTTAGTATTCTCAGGTAGTTGTCAGCAGGAATGGCTGCAATGAACTTCCAGCCAGTGCCAAAGTCCAACCTTAATTCTTAATTTAGATGTCTATTGTGTCCTTTCACACATTTTACAGAAACCTAGCATTACTATAATATATATACCTCTATACAATATAATCTCTGAATCATGCACAACAGCTAGCTGTAGTGGTTAGCAAGTCTCCCTTTTCCTATTTTCACTATGTCATAACCACCAAAGAAAACAGAATTTACTGATCTTTTACAAAAAATTAAACACAGAGTAACATTCCTGAATTTCTGCTACATTAAACAAATGGTAAATATTGAACACTTACTCTCAGCTTGTCACATGCATCAGCCTTTTCTGCACCTATCCAAAACTCAGCATTTCTCCCTCCCTTTATAATCCTTCTATCAAAAAATAGAAGAAAAAAAAAAAAGGGGGGGGGGGGGGACGGAGGGGGGAAAGCGCATGGAAAGCTGATTAGGTTCCTAACTAGCCATCAAAGAATGTCAGTGGTCATATATTTAAATCAGTAAACAAAGAGCAATTTGACCTCAGAAGGTATTATTTGCACAGAAGAAATATAAAACTGGGTCTACTTATTAATTCATTTCTAATGTTTGTTTCAATACTGCAGATAAATTTCAGAAGAGCTCCCTAATTATTTCCATAATATTTGGCACACATCTGTTTGGCAAAAAAAATAAAAAATAAATCAAGAATTAACAGTAACAAACACTCATTTTTGCATTCCTAGCTTTCCATTTCACCACATAAACACACATCATCAAAACTGAGTTTATATCCCCTTTTTAGGCAAGCTCTCAGTTCTATTTTCTTTCTTACAGTGCTGTCACTCATAAATTCCCTAAAGTAATCTTAACCACTGTTTTTGATATTAAAATGTAAAAGCTCAAAATAAATCTCTTAAACACATACAAAAAAAAAAAAAAAAGAGTTTACTTACTTTATCTTAGGTTAGCAAAGATATCAATTTCAGGTAACTACATGAATTTATGAATAAAATGAGAATTCAAGAACAAATAGTCGATGTATGGAAAATAAATATTTTACAAGGTTATTCTGGATTTTTTTTATACAAAAATTTATCTTGCAACAAAAATACTATTTGTCTAGACATTTTTGAGCATAATCCCAGAGAAAAATTTTACACAGAATTTCACAGTTTTCTTTTCTTTTCCATATTTCCCAATTGTTTAGATGTAATGGGGCATCACTATACCTATATGTCTTACTAAAAATGTTTTATAAAAGCAGTGCACTAAAGGCATTCATTCTTTGTGGCACATCCAATGTCTCAGAGGTGGCTGGTGCCTTGTATGGCTGCTTATAACTATTGGCAAAACTAATCTGATTTCTATAGCTGTATGAACATGGTTGAAAAAGGGTGGAATGGTGTGGGTATACAATACCCATTAATTTTATTATTTTGCTATGAACAAATAAATCTATTAGCCATTTTTGGATAAGCATTTAGAAAAATGTTGCAATTTCTATTTCCATAATACTCCATTTTAAAAAATATATAAAGTAGCATAGCATTTCTTTCAAAGCTTCATGTTCTAAGTTCATTATAACTCTTGTCCATTTCAACTATTCACTACTATTTATTAATATAACTGAGTTATATAATGCTGCATTGTTGCCTTACTGAAAATTTGTGTTTGTCTCTCTTTATCATCCAGTAGTCTTCATTAGCTTGAGAACTGTAATGCCTTTGAGAACTCTGCCCCTCTGTACAGCCTGGCTCTCAGGTTCAGAAGTTGTTACAACCGAGGACAAATGAAGTCTCATTCCCCTAGAAAATCAGGAAAACCCATTAACTTTAGATGGTATGTGGAAAGCAGTTATTTTAAATCAGATGAGAAAAGACCTTAATATCACCCAAGACTTTGTTCCTCTCTGGAAATAATATATGTGCCATACTACCATATACAAGAATGCTGCAGAGTGAGATACTGCTAGTCAGATGTTATCAGCTGCCATCAGCTAATTATTGGAGTGAAAGATACATTCTGATCTAGTTCTGTATAATAGGTTAAGTAAGCAGCCTTTCTTTGGGCTGAATGGAAGGAAGAAATAACCCCTTTGATGATATGGTGAAGCAGCTACACATGGCAGAGCTACCCAGTGCTCAAGGTGGGTATTGAAAACACCAAACTCAGAAAGGAGCCAAGGTGATGGTTTTTGAACCCTGAAAATTGCTGTGGTGATTTAGCTATACTGTGCTCTGAAATACAAGGAACACTTGGCATGAAGAAATAATAATAATAAGCCCAGACCTCTATAATGAATGCACATAATCACAAAATGAGAGTAGTTTAGCCTCGAAGGGAACCAAGGAGGTCTTCTGGTCCAGCTGAAAAGCAGGACCAGGGTACAGCAGGGCTTACTTTGACAGCAAACCAGGCCTTGTCCCGCTATTAATTATGTTCTGTAGCATTAATCTTATTATTAAATCCTTCAAGTAGAAACCATGAATCAGTCAAAGAATAAACTAACTGTTCTGGCCATTGACACAACAATAAATGAGCAATGGTGATGAATGCTTTCATGATTTTTTTCCAAAAATCTCACACAAGCGTACTCCAGTTCTGGAAATTTGCTTCCTATTACAGTACTCCATAGGAAAAGAAGAAAAAGATGGCATATACTGTTAGTGTCCTGTTTAAAATTTCATAAAACATGGGGCATACTATCAGCATTTCTCCTTCATGCATCAGTGAGCACGTTGCAGATGTCATAATGTTCAATTTGACTCTCTTCAAATATTTGCCCATGTGGCAACTCCATCCCCTGGTAACCAGAACCAGGCCCATCTTGTTCTCAAACAAAACTGACTTTTTTGCTGGTGGAAATCCCTGACTCACCTCTTCTTCATGCCACATAGTTTCCCAGTCATCCAATTTTCAGCTTTACTAAAGCAAACCTGACATAAACCTCTTGAAACAGTTGCTCATCTATGCTACATTGCTACTCGTCTTATTCTGTCTCCAGTGGTTGTCATGTATAATTTCCTATATTGTCCCACAGTAGCTGCTACAATTAAGACTACTAGAAAAATTGGTTTAAGTGCATAAGTAATACAACTACCTGAAGAAACTTCATATTTTGTTTATTTTTAGATCCATTCCTGATTTTAATTAACTGAAACCATGTAATTTATATGGGAAGTGAATGCATGGATACTTGTCTAGATGAATTCAAGAACTCATGTACTACAGTCACAGCTTTCTTAACATTCATAAAACATGTCAACAGATTTGATTTTTTTTCTCCAAACATGGGAGCAATTCAAATAACACCAAAAATTAATCCATCACTGGGCTTTTGCTCATGCAGTTAACAGTACTCTCTTCATGAGGAGAAACCCAGTGAAGTAAGATTTGTAGTCCTAAGCCAGTTTTCCTCAAGCTGTGAGGTAAGGGGCAAAGAAAAAGGAAAACAAACAAACAACAACAACAACAAAAATAAAATGAAGAGCTTGCTTTTCCTTTTTTGAACAGAAATTGCCTAATATATTTATTTACAACCCTGAGAGTCCCATTTATTTTCCCACTTTTCTTAATGAAACAGCAGATGAGGACACACCTAGCTAATACATCCAGCTTTGTCATGCTAAAGGACAAAGCTGAGCAAAGTCTAGGTGTATCTTTAGCAATAAACATACTCTGACTGCATCAGTTATGGGCAGGAGAAACATATTTCTACTTCAGGAGCTGCTTACAGTGATAGCACTAGCTGTCTACTTCAAGCATGCTGATGCAAACCAGATGGTTGGAGTGTTTGGTTGCATACCAGCACTCAGGAAACTCCTCCATCCTGCAGGCTTCACATTGCAGCGCTCCAGCTTGAGACCTGGGAACAAGTCTGTGGTGTGAGCTTCTTCCAGCTTCTGTAGTCTAGTCTGAGCACTTTTAAAGCCAAAGCTACACATTCTTTGCATTTGCAGTGCTGCCCCGTTACAAGGAGTTTGTAAATTCATAACTGACACAATGATTCTTCACTGTTTCATTTGTTTCATTTACAAGAAGAATGTCCTATAGTACTGCCCTGGAGAACTGAAAAAAATAACTTCCATTCTTCCAACTGCTACAGACTTGACAATATGTGCTGTTACTTTCATGCAAACCAGAAGCAAAACAGAAAATCCAAACACTGGCGTCTTTCCAATGGAAACTATTTAAGTTCAGATTTGACAGTGGCATGACATCAGATTAATCAGAAAACCAATTACAGGTCAGCAAGTCACTGTTAAGAATGTGTATGCAGTGGATGGCAAACTGGCAAAAAAAAAAAAAAAAAAAAAAAAAAAAAAAAAAAGCAGAATCTCACACAAGAAGATATTTGATTTTCAGAAATGTCTGCATGCCTAATATTATAGTATTAGATATTTGAAAATCATTTAACTCCACCCTTAATTACATTGGCTACTGGCAATCATGATGCAATGGTAGAGGAAGAGACACTGACATCTGCAAATATTGCATTAAATACAGATACGTGTTAATGCATTTCAGACAAGAGGCAGATAAACACGAAATGTCTGCAGTCCAATTTTGTTGTTATTTACAGCTGACAGTTTGTTTGTTATGAATATGTAAGAATAAAGACAGGTGTAGGCTGTTTTCAAACAGAAGAAAATATCATTACTACATATCATACTTAGTTGTCTATGAAAAAAATGCAAGGTTACAAAAGGGAGCCAGGGAAGGCTCACTGACAGTTGCTCCTGGATTATTATAGCTCATTATTACCATATTTATAATAATAACCCTTCCACCTAGAAAAGAAATGTGGCTGAAGAATAAGAAATCTAAGCATTCATAAATAGCACTGCAGGAGTGACAAGAACAATTCCTCACAATTTCTTTTTAGAACACATCAGTAGATATGTAGCAGGTACCAGGTTCAAAATGAGCAAAAGGACATAATTCTCATATAATGGATTGTTAAATCACTTACTACTGAATGCCATGAATGTTAAGAGGTTGCATATGTTCAACAGGGATTAGAGCCAAGAAAAAAATAAGTCATAATTAGCAAATGCAAATATACCCCTCTCTCCCCCCCCCTCCC